>NW_027206240.1:167500-186121 GCF_024711535.1 Dipodomys merriami | reverse complement strand
AGCCCCTAAATCAGACTGTCTGACTGCACTGCCAAGTGTTAAAGACCTTGCCTCCTCCCCCTCCCTCCTCTCCTCCCCCCTCCCCCTCCCTTCCCCCTCCCTCCTCCCCCTCCCTCCTCCCTCCTCCCCCTCCCTCCTCCCCCTCCCTCCTCCCCCTCCCTCCTCCCCCCTCCCCTCCCTCCTCCCCTCCCTCCCCCTCCCTCCTCCCCTCCCTCCCCCTCCCTCCTCCCCCTCCCCCTCCCTCCTCCCCCTCCCTCCTCCCCCTCCTCCCTCTCCCCCTCCCTCCTCCCCTCCCCTCCCTCCCCCCTCCCCCTCCCTCCTCCCCTCCCTCCCCCTCCCTCCCCCTCCCTCCTCCCCTCCCTCCTCCCAGTCCTTCCGGTTGCAACAGGCCGGCTCTCCCTCCCCCGCTCCTCTCTCCCTCTCTCCCTCTCCCGCTCCTCCCTCGCTCCCCGCCCTCCCCCCGCCCCCCCCCCCCCCCAGCTTTCAGTTTTCCGAGCGCCCGCCCGGCCGCGCCGTCCGTCCGTCCGTCCGTCCGTCGGAGGCTCCGATGTCCCGGCCGCCGGCCCCGGGGCCCCCGGGGCGGTGAGCGCCGCCGCCGCCGCCATGAGCCGCGCCCGGCCCGGCCCGCGGCCGACCACGGTGAGGGGGCGCGGGGCGCGGGGCGCGGGGCGCGGGCGGGACCGGACAGGGGAAGCGGAGTCAGGAAGCCCGCGTCCAAGTTCTGAGAGGCCGTGCGGGGGGGGGGGGGGGGACCCCAGGCCGGGCCGGGCCTCCCGCCTCGGGACGGCAGCCACTGCGGCCCCACGGGGCCCACAGGGTCCCCAGCATGAGGCCCTCCCCACGGGGCCCTCCCCACGGGGTCCCCCCCACGGGGTCCTCCCCACGGGGTCCCCACGGCCCCCCACGGGGTCCCCCCCCACGGGGTCCTCCCCACGGGGTCCCCACGGCCCCCCACGGGGTCCTCCCCACGGGGTCCCCACGGCCCCCCACGGGGTCCCCAGCATGAGGCCCTCCCCACGGGGCCCTCCCCACGGGGTCCCCCCCACGGCCCCCCACGGGGTCCCCCCCACGGGGCCCTCCCCACGGGGTCCCCCCCACGGCCCCCCACGGGGTCCCCCCCACGGCCTCCCACGGGGTCTTCCCCCCACGGGTCCACGGTCAGCCTTGACTTGGGGTTCCATGGCTCAGATTGGGGAAGTTATGGGTGTCACTGGAAAATGTCCTCTGGTCTCCTGTGTGTGTGTGTGTGTGTGTGTATGCGAGTGTGAGTGTGTGTGAGTGTGCGTGCGTGTGTGAGTGCGTGTGTGAGCGTGTGTGTGTGAGTGCGTGTGTGTGTGCGAGTGTGAGTGCGTGTGTGCGAGCGTGTGTGCATGCGTGTGTGTGCATGCGTGTGTGTGTGCGTGCGTGTGTGTGTGTGCGTGCATGCATGTGCGTGTGTGTGTGCGCGCGCGTGTGAACAGCTCAGCATCCAGCTGCTCAGGTGGCCGCTCCCCCACGGTGTGCCACCCTGCCCCGCCCCCAGGACCCCGACCCTGCCCACCCCCCTCGGCCTCCAGCTCCTCTGGCCTCACCTCTGCCCTAGAACTGCTTGGCTTCTTTTCCTTTCCCTCCCTCCCTCCCTCCCTCCCTCCCTCCCTCCCTCCCTCCCTCCCTCTCTTTCCTTCTCTCCATTCCTTCTTTTTTTAGGGGAGGGTCCGGTTGTGGGGCCTGAACTCTGGGCCTGGGCGTTGTCCCTCAGCTCTTCAGCTCAAGGCTGGCACTCTACCACTTGAGCCACAGCGCCACTTCTGGCTTTTTCTGCGTATGTGGTGCTGAGGAATCGAATTCAGGGCCTCATGCATGCAAGGTGAGCGCTCTACCACTGAGCCACCTTCCCAGGCCCCCTCCTCTCCTCCCCTCTCTGGCTCTCTCTTGCTCTCTCTCTCCTTCCCTCCCTCCCCCCCTCCTCTCTCCTTTCTTTCTGCTAGTTGGGTCTGAACTCAGGGCCTGGGCACCATCATCTCTGAGCTTTTTTATTCAAGGCTGGCGCTCTACCCTGTGAGCCGCAGCTCCACTTCTGGTTTTCAGCGATTCCCTGGGCTGGCCTCCACGGGTGCCATGCTCAGATCTCAGCGTCGGGGTAGCTGGGAGGACAGGCGGACAGACACCGTGTCTGGCTAGACCAAGCGCTTCCAGCCCCGCCTCGGCTCTCCCCTCCTTCTCTGCCTCTCAGCCCCCGCCCTCTCTTCCCTCGCCCCCTCCTCCCCCATCCAGCCGCCCTGGGCCTTACTTTCCTTCTCTTTGGGGCTCCATTGCCCGGCAATCTAACCACCGCTCATCACAGCCCTGTGAACCTGAGCACAAGTTTTGCGTCTCGCACCCAATGCCTGAGTTTCTCTAGCCATGAACTGAAGGTCAGGGTCATTACCGGGACGCTGCTGTGGGTCACGTGGACGGATCCGTGCTGTGTTGATTCAGTTTATCAAGTGCCCGCTGCACAGCAGACATTCTCGTTAGTCCATTGGGATCACAGAGAGCAACGGAATTCCCCCCTCCCATATGAATAATAACTCTGTTCTAATCGGGCACCGTGGCTCCCGCCTGTCATCCCAGCTGCTCAGGAGGCTGAGATCTGAGGATCTCAGTTCAAAGCCAGCCTGGGCTGGAAAGTCCGTGAGGCTCTGATCTGACAGCCAGCACTCAGCCTCTGTACCCCGACTGATAGTCATAGGAAATTAGACAATGAAGGTGGACAGAAGAATAGAAGAGACAGGGCTGAGATGTGGTAACGTGCAAGCTCAGAGTCCTGGGTTCCATCCCCAGGACAGAGAGACCGAGAGGGGGGGCGGGGAGGGAGGGGGAGAGAGACAGAGAGACACGGGGGGGGGGGGGGGGAGGATAGAATAGACTGAAGGGAATCTAGAAGGGCAGAATCAAATGGAAACAAGATCGTTCTTCGTTACTGCTTTTGTTTTCTGGCATTATTTGTTTATTATTGCTCGCTTTATTATTTTTGCAGTGTGTATGTCTTTGGGTAAGGGGACCCACAAAAAAAACCCAACTAGATACTGTGTGGAAAAGGAACTCTCCAACTTGTGGGTGGGGATGGGAGGGAAAAACGGGGAGAGAGCGAGGGAAGGGGAGGCAGGGTCCAAAAAGAGGCGCTCACAATGTGAATGGTGTCACTGTCACCATTCTGCGCATCACCTTTATAGGAACAATAACAAATGTTTTAAAGAATGAATAGAAGTGAAGCCAGAAGAAGAGATAGAAGGAAATGGAGGTCCAAATGGCTACATGGTTTTGTTTGTTTGCTTGTTTTGTCAGTTGTGGGGTTTGAACTCAGAGCCTGGGCGCTGTCCCTCAGCTCTTCAACTCAAGGCGGGCGCTCTACCCCTTGAGCCACAGCGCCACTTCTGGTTTTCTGGTGGTTCCTGGGAGATCAGAGTCTCATGGACTTTACTGTCCAAGCTGGCTTTAAACCTGGATCCTCAGATCTCAGCCTCCTGAGTAGCTGGGATGATAGGTGTGAGCCACAGCACCCGGTGGGCACATGGCTTTTGTGAATAGAAGCCTGGCCTGGAGCTCAGGAGCAGCAGGATGCAAGCTAGATCTGCGCAGGACTGTCCACAAGTTTTTCACGTTCTCATCCTTCTGCAAGCAATGTGTGCAAGGTGTGTGTGTATGTGTGAGTGTGTGTACAGGAATCATGAATATGATAAACAGAAGTGGACTGTTAACAGAACTGACATTCTAGAAACCAAGACAGCTTACAGATTTATGTGTGTGTGTGTGTGCATATGTATGTATGTATATGAAAGTGTAGGAGCCGGGTGCTGGTGTTCATGTCTGTAATCCCAGCTACTTAGGAGGCTGAGATCCGAGGATGTCATGGTTAGAAACTAGCATGGGCAGGAAAGTTTGTAAGACTCCTTATATCTCCAATGAACCACCCAAAAGCTGTGGCTCAAGTGGTAGAGCATCAGCCTTGAGTGAAAAAGCTCAGTGACAGTGCCCAGGCCCTGAGTTCAAGTCCTAGGATTGGCACACATAGAAAAAAAGTGTCTTCAAAACACTCTTTCTGTTTTCTTTCTTTCTTTTTTTGGGGGGGGGTTGGTTGTGGGGCTTGAACTCAGGGCCTGGGCACTGTCCTTGAGCTCTTTCACTCAAGGCTGGCGCTCTACCACTTGAGCCACAGCGCCACTTCTGCTTTTCTAGTGGTTCATGGGAGATCAGAGTCTCACGCCTTTCCTGTCCAGGCTGGCTTTGAACCGCGTTCCTCAGATCTCAGCTTCCTGAGTAGCTGGGATGACAGGTGGGAGCCACCGGCGCCCGGCTCTAGGACATCTTATGTAGCTGGTGTCAGTTTGGGGAATCTTGCTTTGAGAGCTCGTGGCTAGAGAAAGAGCTGCATATTCTCCATCATTCCCCGGCTCCCTGCCAGCCTCGCCCACCATGCCCCCACCTAGCGGCTGGTGGACGAAATCGAGGAATGAGAGACAGGTTGGATGGTGTAAGAGGGATGAGCTCACAGAAAGCTGGCTTTGGAGTGGACACCGAGGTCCCCTCCTGACTTCTGGACCAGGAGCTGGGGCGGGGGGACTGAGGAGGGAGGAGGGAGATGCGCGTGTGTGGACAGATGACCTGACCCACATTAAGAAGTGAGCATTGGGCCGGGCACCCATGGCGCACGCCTGTCATTCCAGCCACTTCTGGAGGCTGAGATCTGAAGACCCTGGTTCAAAGCCAGCTCGGGCAGGAAAGCCTATGAGACTCTGATCTCCAGGGAACCACCAGAAAACCAGAAGTGGCGCTGTGGCTCAAGTGGTAGAGCGCCCATCTTGAACACAAAAGCTGAGGGACAGCGCCCAGGCCCTGAGTTCAAGTCCACAGAAAGGAAAGAAAGTAAAAAGAGGGAGTTAGCACAGTTGTGGTGGGACAAATAATGCTGAATACAGACCGTGATGCAGGAATCCATCCACGGATTCACTCATCCATTCACAAACTCCTCCATTGATTCACTCACCCATGCATAAATACTCGTCCATTCATACACCGCGCTCAGGCCGAGTCCAGCACAGCGCTGCAGTCCCCGGATGCTGATGGCTCATGTCTGTCATCTTTGCTGCCCAGGAAGCTGACATCTTCCAGGGTCACGGTTCAAGGCCGGCCTAGGTAGAAAAATCCACGAGACTGAATCTTCACACTAAACCAGCCAAGAAAATGAGCCAAGCTGGAGGGGTGGCTCAAGTGGAAGAGCATCGGAAGAGCAAAGCAAGGTCCTGAGTTCCAATTTCAGTATTGGAGAGAGAGAGAGAGAGAGAGAGAGAGGCGCTCATTGGAGGCAGCTGCGTGCGGTGGCTCCCGCCTGTCATCCCAGCTACTCAGGAGGCTGAGATCTGAGGATCGAGGTTCAAAGTCAACCTGGGCAGGAAAGCCCCTGTGTGGCTCAAGTGGTAGAGCGCCAGCCTTGAGCACAAAGAGACAGCGCCCAGGACCAGAGTTCAAGCCCCAGGACTGACAAAAACAAAAGCAGGGAGGAATGGAGGAACGTGTGACGTGGGAAGGATCGTCCAAGCCCAGCCCCGAGGGGCAGGAAGACGCAGACCCCACCCGCAGCTACAAGTTCAAGCCTGCGAGCAGATGCTGTCTGACAGGAGGCGGGGGCGGGGCGGGGCCAGCCCGGAAGACAGGGCAATTGCCTGGACTACAGCAGGGCAGGAGAGAGGTGGACGCAATGCTGACAGACAGGCAAGGCAGGCAGACAGACAGACAGACCAGACAGACAGGGCAGGCAGGTACGCAGGCAGGCAGACAGAGGGCAGGCAGGCCGACCAGCATCTTGACGGTATGAGCTATGAGGAGCCACAGGTCTCTGGCTAAGTAGCGGGTTAGCAGCGAGTTGGGTGAACTCATTTTGGGGTGCGTGAGGGGTTGAGGGGGAACCAGCCCAGTGGAAGCGTAGATCTGATAGGCCGATGGCGAGATTCTCCACGTCCTGCCTGAGTTCCCTGGAATGTGCCGCGTTCCTTTGTCAGTGGGTCACTGAGAGATTGGCGCACGTTCTAGAACCTTCCATAGAGGCGTGTGCGTGCGTGCAGGCCTGCGTGCGTACACTTGTGTGCACACACCCCTGGGTGGTGTGTGTAGGTGGTGAACAGTTTGAGAATTCCCCCAGGGGTAAATGTGTTCCCGTGGCGTTGGTAGCTCTCTTCCTATCTCTCCCTCTTTTTTTGTGTGTGTCAGACCTGGGACTTGAACTCAGGGCCTGGGGCGCCATCCCTGACCCTCTCTGTGCTCCAGGCTGGTGCTCTACCACTTGAGCCACAGCGCCACTTCCGGCCTTGATTAGTTTATTGAAGATAAACTCACAGGAACTTCCCTGAACTGAGAGTCTCAAATCTCAGCCTGAGCCGCTGGGATTACAGGCGTGAGCCACAGTGCCCGGCCTTCCACCAGAATCAAAGCCCGATGGGTCAATCTGTCCATATTCAGCATCTCCCCAGCTCTGGAAGGGTCTGTATTTCCTGGGTCCCCAGGAAGATGACAGGCGGAGACAGGAGACACTCACTGATGGGTGGTGTAGGAGCTTGTGGTCACTTTGGGGAGACCACATTTACTGATCTGGACTAACCATATGGTGATAACATCCCCAGTCTTATCTTATGGTCTCGATCGCCTTAGTACAGGTGTGTGTGTGTGGCGGGCTGGGGTTGAGCATCTCATGAACTTGGGGGGGGGCGGAGGAAACTGAGGCATGAGGGCGGGCACCAAGGCATTGGTTGCCCGGTGCAGGTGTGGGGAGTGGAAGGCAGGGCAGGCCGTTCAGGGTTAAGATCTCGGGGTCTTCTTGCCCAGAGGAAGTCACAGCTTCAGACCAGGCCGGAAGTTGAGGGGTAGCTGGGGGGGTGCAGGGCACCCCTGTGACGCCCAGCTTCCGGCCCCACGCCTCTGGCAGTCAGCCTGGGGGCCCGGTTCTCTTTCCCTCATTCCGCTGGTGTCGGGGTTGGGGGAGACTGGGGGGGCCTGCTCCCCACTTTCACCCCATGGGCTCCAGGCCTGGCCCCACCCCATCCCTTCTTGTCCCCATTTCCTGGAAGGCAGTGTGGAGGGGGGCTCTGTGGGCTTTTTGTGGGTAGCCAGGGAGGGTGGAGGTGTGGGGGGGAGGGAAAGGGGGGAGGCCCTGTTTACCTGGGGGTCCCCCCAAAAAGCCAGAACTGGGTCCAGCAGTCTATGGGAGGGAGCGGGGAGGAGCCAGAGCCGATTGGGTTTACTTCCTGCTGGAGCTGGGGGTGTCAGGGGCGGGCTGGGGAGAGCCCTGGGAATTGGGGGTGTCACTTCTTGAATCAAAGAGAGGAAGCCGGGCAGGCCTGGGCAGCGCTGGCCGCAGGGCGCAGGCACAGAGCCCACCCCCCCCGGGGGGGCGTGTCCTGGCCCCGGGAAAGAAGGGGGCAGGAGGGGGGGTCAGGAAAGCTTCCCTTTGGGTTTGGGATGGAGTTGGAGGGGGGCCCATGGGAGCCGGGGCGCAGGTGGGGTACACTTCCCGGCTGGGCACCCCGTTTTCTGCTGGCTCATGACCCTTGGGGGGGATGGGGTGTTGGGAAGCAGTAAGTTCCCCCTCTTCTCTCTAAGGTCCCCTCCCTCCCTCCCTCCCTCCTCCTGAGTCACGGGGTGGGGCGGGGCTGCAGGGAAAAGCGGCTGCTTCCCGGAGCTCACTTAACCCCTGGAGTGGGAGGTGGCACCCCAAAACCTCTCTCTGCCTATCACTTAACCCCCAGAGTGGGAGGTGGCACCCCCAAACCTCTCTCTGCCTATCTCTCCCTCTCCGTCTCTCTGACCTGTCTCTCGGCTCTGTTTCTCTCTGTCTCTGTGCCTCTCTACATCGTTCTCCATTTCCCTCATTGTGTGTCTGTCTGTCTGTCTGATTGTCTCCCTGTCTCTCCCGTTTCTTTCTCGTTGGTCTCTTTGTCCCTCTCTCTGGAGGTCTCTCCTTCTGTCTCTCTCTCTCTGTCTCATTGTATCTCTTTCTCTGTTTGTCTGTCTGTCTGTCTTCCTCCAATGCTGCTGTCTTTGTCCCTCACACAGTGTGTCTGTCTGTCTGTCTGTCGCTGGCTCAGCTCCCAGGCTCCTTCCTGGCGCAGCTTCTGAGCACTGTGGACATGAGTCCCGCTCTTCGGGGAAAGGAACTCCACTTCCAGGATCAGGAAGTTCCTCCCATTACTGGCCCTTCCTGTCACCCCGAAAGCCCCCTCCCGCCCTCTGAGCGGAGTGGGGGTGGGGTGCCTGGCCCCCCCTCGGGGGTGGGGGTGCTGGATCAGCTAGTGAGGTGAGGTGAGGTGTTCTTGTCGGCTGACTCATGGCTGCTCCCCGTTGGTGCTCTGAGGAACCCCTCTATCCCCCCATCACGTGACTCACAGCTAAGCCAGATATCCAGTCCTGGCCAGACCCGAGGGCGAGGTCTACGGGTGGACTTCAGTCGTGACTTCTGCTTTTGCTTTCTCCCTACTGAGGTTGGGAACAGAAAAAGCCATTTCCCTGCAGGGAGCTTAGCCTTCTAGAATGTTCTGCTGGGGGGAGGGGGGGAGGCCTTGGGAAAGTCTTCCTGTAGCTGTTACCGGAAGCGGATCCACTGCCCAGTTCTGGCCAGCTCTAGCTGTCCCTGCCCCCCCCACTCTCTCTTCCTCCCACCCCACCCCCAAGTTCCAAACTGTCCCCCAAAGCCCCCCTCCCTCAGGGAAATTTAAACATGGGTCACAGACCTCTGAGGTACTAAGTAAGGTTTGATACACACGGATAAAGAAATGACTGCCGTACAATCCGTGCTTCCCATCTGTCATCCCAGCTACTCAGGAGGCTGAGATCGGAGGATCGCAGTTCAAAGCCAGCCTGGGCAGGAAAGTCTGTGAGACTCTGATCTCCAATAAACCACTAGAAAACCAGAAGTGGCGCTGTGGCTCAAGTGGTAGAGCACCAGCCTTGAGCTGAAGAGCTGAGGGACAGCGCCCAGGCCCCGAGTTCAAGCCCCATGACCAACAAGAAATTTTTTTAAAATTGTTATTACAAAGGTGATGTACCACAGGGTTACATAGGTCAGGCACAGAGTAAATTTCCCTTTGGACAATTTTACCCCTTCCCTTCTCTCCCTCTTCTTTTCCAAAATGCTATTTAGTGATCTGACACAATGCAGATATGTTACTCCTTATTCAACTCTGTGAATGCTCACTCCGTGAACCTTCCATCAGACGCACAATCACCCCGCCAATCATAGTGTTGCTTTGCCAGTACTGCCTAGCACATACCATGATGATGAATGAAGAATGACTCATGAAACAATATTATTGTCCGGGAGCGTGAGGAATGAGTTCAATTAGTACAATTAAACTGAAGGAGTTGTTTTTTTCTTCCATCTTCTACTTTTATTCTTTTTTTTTGTGACAATCCTGGGGCTTGAACTCAGGGCCTTGAGCTTTTGTGCTCAAGACTTTTGCTGTACCACTTGAGCCACAGTGCCATGTCAGGTTTTTTTTTTTTGGTGGTTAACTACAGATAGGAGTTCCATGGACTTCCCTGCCCAGGCTGCCTTTGACCCTGATCCTCAGATCTCAGCCTCCTGAGTAGCTGGGACGGCAGGTGTGAGCCACTGGCCCGCGGCTCCAGCCTCCACTGTGAAGGGGTCAGGTTGTACAGGTTTTCTTGGGGTGGTTTTGGTTGCAGATCCAGGATCCGGTGGCAGGCCATCAGCAGGCAGGAAAATAAGCTCACACCGGTGTTCACCCTGTCTCCCGCCAGGATCGCTGCAGAAAGTCAAGCACTCAAAGAGTCCTGTGTCTTCACTCAGACACAAGGGAAGCCAATGACACGGCCAGTGTCTGTCCCCTGGCATTGGGAATGCTCCATGGCACACTGTCCACTCCTGCTCCCCCCCCCCCGCCCCCGAATTCCCATGGGGCTCCGGGGTTCTACTTGAAGTCACCCCCTGGGAATTGTTGCTTAGGGGGATCGCATAGGCTTAGCTTGCACCAGGCTGTGCATTTTGGCCCAGCCGTGCAGACAAATCAACAACGACAAAGCATTCCTTTTAATCAACAATTATTCTGTCCAGCAGGGGGTTGTGCCTGGTTGGAAACTTTCACCTGGAGCCAGGTGCTGGTGGCTCACATCTGTCATCCCAGCTACTTGGGAGGCTGAGATCTGAGGATGGCGGTTCAAAGCCAGTCTGGGCAGGAAAGCCTGAGAGACTCTGATCTCCAACAAACCACCAGAAAACTGGAAGTGGCGCTGTGGCTCAAGTGGTAGAGCGTCCGCCTTGAGCTAAAGAGCTGAGGGACAGTGCCCAGGCCCCGAGTCCAAGCCCCACGACACACACACACACACACACAATGGGATCAGGGGCCATTTAGCCTGCAACTGGAGAAATGAGAACTAGCATGCAGGATTAGTAGAGAAGAAAGTTCTAGAATTCACGTGGACAACTACTGGCATTCTAAGGCTCCTTTCTGTGGACTCTTCTCCAGGCGCTCCTGGCCCTGCTGGTGGGGACACGCCTGTCCATGGCCTCTGGACTGGTCCTTCCCTTTGAGGGCCGGGAGAAGAGGGGCAGCCTGTGTCCCCCGGGAAAATACGTCCACCCCCACAACAGCTCCATCTGCTGCACCATGTGCCACAAAGGTAGGAGAGGGGGCGGCCCGCGCTCCCACCCCCAGATTCCAGAGCCGATTCCTGCCCCAGCCCTGCCTCCGCCGCCACTTCCCTGCCCCCCCGTCCCTCCCCCGCCTCCACTCCCCCCTCCCCCTTCCCTTCTCCTCTCCCCTTCCCTTCCCCTCTCCCCTCCCCCTCCTCCCCCTCCCTCCTCCCCTTCCCTCCCCCTTCCCCCCTCCTCCCCCCTCCCCCTCTCCTTCCCCTCCCCATCCCTCCCTCCGTCCCTCCCCCTGCCTTCACTCCCCCTCCCTCTCCCCTCCCCTCCCCCCCTCCCCCTCTCTCTTCTCCCCCTCCCCTCCCCCTCTCTCTTCTCCCCCTCCCCTCCTCCCCCTTCCCCTCCCCCTCCCCCCTCCCCTTCTCCTTCCCCTCCCCCTCTCCCCCTCCACTCTCCCTCTCCCTTCTCCCCCTCTCCCTTCCCCTCTCCCCTCCCCCTCCTCCCCCTTCCCCTCCCCCCTCTCCCCCTCCCCTTCTCCTTCCCCTCCCCCTCTCCCCCTCCACTCTCCCTCTCCCTTCTCCCCCTCTCCCTTCCCCTCTCCCCTCCCCCTCTTCCCCTCCCCCTCCTCCCCCTTCCCCTCCCCCCTCTCCCCCTCCCCTTCTCCTTCCTCTCCCCTCCCCCTCTCCCCCCTCCCCCTTCTCCTCCCCTCCCCCTCTCCCCCTCCCCCTCCCCTCCCCCTCCCTCCTCCACTCCCCCCTCCCCCTCCCTCCTCCACTCCCCCCTTCCCCTCTCCCCCCTCCCCTTTCCTCCCCTCCTCTCCCCCCTCCTCTCCCCCAACCCCCTCCCCTCCCCCCTCCCCTCCCTCCTCCACTCCCCCCTCCCCCTCCCTCCACTCCCCCCTTCCCCTCTCCCCCCTCCCCTTTCCTCCCCTCCTCCTCTCCCCCCTCCTCTCCCCCAACCACCTCCCCTCCCCCCTCCCCTCCCCCTCCCTCCTCCACTCCCCCTCCCCTCCCTCCTCCCTCCTCCCCCTCTCTCCTCCTCTTCTCCTTCCCCTCCCCCTCTCCTCCCCCTCCCCCCTCCCCCCTCTCCCCCTCCCCTTCTTTCCCTCCCCTCCCCCTCCCCCCTCCCCTCCCCCTCCCCCCTCCCCTCCCCCTCCCCTCTCCCCCTCCCTCTCCCTCCCCCTTCCCCTCTCCCCCCTCCCCCTCTCCCCCCTCCCCTCCCCTCCCCTCCCTCCTCCCCTTCTCCTTCCCCTCCCCCTCCTCCCCCCTCCCCTCCCCCTCTCCCCCTCTCCCCCTCCCCTTCTTTCCCTCCCCTCCCCCTCCCCTTCTTTCCCTCCCCTCTCCCCCCCTCCCCCTCTCCCCCTCCCCCTCCCTCCCCCTTCCCCTCTCCCCCCTCCCCCTCCCTCCCCCCTCCCCTCCCCACTTCCGGGAAGTGGCCGCCCCCCCCCCCTTGGGCCCCCAGCGGCCTCACCCGCCTCTGTTTGCAGGAACCTACTTGTTCAGGGACTGCCCGCGGCCGGGGATAGAAACCGAATGCAGGGTGTGTGAGAAGGGCAGCTTCACGGCCTTCGAGAACCACCAGCGGGAGTGCCACGGCTGCTCCAAGTGTCGATCAGGCGAGGCTGGCGCCGCGGGGGAGTGCGCATGCGCGGGCTGAGGGCTCCTCGGGGCATGCGCATGCGCGCGGGGGGGGGGGAGCCCCCGCGGGGCCTGCGCATGCGCGGGCTGAGGGTGCCCGCCTGCGCAGCCGGGAGGGGAGCTGAAGCTTCAGCGTGGGCAGGCCGGTGCGCATGCGCCAGCCGATGTGTGGAAAGTGCGCGTGTGCTACTGGATGTGGAACTGGTGTCTGCACGCGCCGGTTGATGTAGAAAGTGTGCGCATGCGCTGGTGGTAGGTGGGAGAAGGCGGCAGTGTCTATGCGCATGCACCGGTCGATGTGGGACTTGTGCGCATGTGCCGGAAGGCGTGGGCAGTCCCGTGCGCGTGCGCTGGTCGATGCCGGGCGTGTCTGCAGGTGCATCGGTAGAAATGGGAAGTGTGTGTACGTGCACTGGTAGGTGTGGCAAGTAGCTGCTCATGCGCTGGAAGGTGTGCGCATGCGCTAGTGAGTGTAGACAATCCTGTGCATGTACCCTGGTAGTTGGGGGAAGTTTACGCATGCACTGATAGGTGTGTGAAGTAGCTGCGCATGCGCTGGAAGGGATGGGCCGTATCTGTGCACATGCGCTAGTAGGTGTAGGCACTATCCAGGTCGTTGCGGGAAGTGTGCGCATGCGCCGTAACGTGTGAGAAGTAACTGCGCAGGCGCTGGAAGGGCTGAGCCGTGTCTGTGCGCATGCGCGGGTAGGTGGGGGGCATCTTTTGCGCATGCGCAGCTAGGTGGGGGGCCGTCTTCATCTGTGTAGTGTTGTGAACGTGTGTAACCGAGGCAGACACACCCACACGAGCCTGGGGCGTGGATCGGGAGGGGCGCGGGGCTCACGGCCCTGTGTCCCCCGCAGAGCTGAACCAGGTGGAGCTTTCTCCCTGCGCCGTGGACCGCGACACCGTGTGTGGCTGCGGCAAGAACCAGTTCCGGCATTACCTGGGCGCGAAGCCGTTCGAGTGCCGGGCCTGCAGCCTCTGCCTCAATGGCACCGTGATCTTCCCGTGTGAGTGGGCCTCCCCCGGCCCCGCCCCGCCCCTGGGGTTCGGGGAGCCCCCCCTTAGCTGTGCCCTCCCCTCCGCAGGTCAGGAGAGCCAGGACACCGTGTGCAGCTGCCACGTGGGCTTCTTCCCAAGAAAGAGCGAGTGTGTGCCCTGCAGCGAGTGAGTATCTCCCAGCTGCCCGTGCGGCAGGCCTGGCTGACACCCCCCAGACGAGCCCGGGGGTGGACCCCGAGAACTCTATTGGCTGACACCAGCGCCAGTCCTGGGCTCGAACTCAGGGCCTGGGCTGCTTTCACTCAAGGCTGGCGCTCTACCACTTGAGCCACAGCGCCACTTCTGGTTTTCTGGTGGTTTTATTGGAGATCAGAGTCTCACGGACTTTCGTGCCCAGGCTGGCTTTGAACCACGATCCTCCGATCTCAGCCTCCTGAGTAGCTGGGATGACAGGCGGGGGCCACCGGTGCCCAGTCTCATGTTCAGTTTTGTTTTTGATCTCCAAGCCTCTTCTTCACACAGTACTTGGTGCTCCACCACTTGAATCACAGATCCACTTCTAGCTTTTCGTTGGTGCGTTGGATCTAAGTGTCTCATGGAAGGCTGGGAAGGTGGCTTCGCGGTAGAGTGCTCGCCTAGCATGCATGAGGCCCCGGGGTTCGATTCCTCAGTACCACAGCCACAGACAAAGCCAGAAGTGGCGCTGTGGCTCAAGTGGTAGAGCGCCAGCCTTGAGCTGAAGAGCTGAGGGACAGCGCCCAGGCCCTGAGTTCAAGCCCCAGGACTGGCAAAAAAAAAAGTCTCATGGCCTTCCTGCCCGGGCTGGCTTTGAACCACAATCCTTTAGATCTCAGGCTCCTGAGGAGCTGGGATGCCAGGCGGGAGCCACCGGCTGGAATTCCATGCTGGGGTTTCCATGCCATCCAGCAGCAGGGAGAGCCTCTTACTTAACCAGTGCTGTCTCTCCCAGCTGCAAAGAACGCCACGAATGCACCAAGTTGTGTCTGCCACCCTCTCAGGAAACTGTTAGCAGCCATCAGGACTCAGGTGAGAAGAAATGATGCTCCCTTCCCCTCCCCCTCCCCCCTTCCCCCCCTCCCTGCTCAGCATCCTTTGCCTTGTCTCCAGGGGCTACGGTGCTGCTGCCCCTGGTCATCTTCCTGGCTCTTTGCCTGGTGGGCTTCCTTTTCCTGGCTTTGTTGTGTCGTCGGCCCCGGTGGAAATCCAAATTCCACTCGATTGGTGAGCCTCACACGGGGGTCTTGAGATGAAAGGGATGGGCTCCAGGCTGAGGGCTCTGGGCCAGGTGGGGGGGGGGCTGTGGGAACGTTCTGTAGTCCCTGGGGGGGGGGTGTCACAGAGTGACAGACAGCGGGCTAGGTCCTCCTGAGAAGGTAGTGAAGTTTTGAGCCCCTACAGTAGCTCATGCCTGTAATCCCGGCCACTCCGGAAGCTGAGATGGAGAGGACTGTGATTTGAACCCAAGATCCGACTCTCAGCTCTACTTCCCCCCAAAAAATAAAAAGCAGAAGTGGTGCTGCGGCTCAAGCAGTAGAGCGCCCGCCCTGACAGCACCCAGGCCCTGAGTTCAAGTCCCCAGGGCAACGGGACCCCAAGGAAAAGTGCACTTTGTGACTTGGTTTCCTTTTCTTTGCTTCAGTGTGTGGGACACCGGTGCCCGTAAAAGAGGTGAGAGGAACTTGAGGACCCCCCCCAGACTGCTTCTTATTAGGGGGGGCATGTGGCTGGTGCGGACTCCCCCCTTTCCCCCCCTCCAGAATCAAGGCTCCTGGGCCTTTCCCTCTCCCACTCACCCCCCCTCTCTCTCGCAGGGGGAACTGGAAGGAATGAACACCAAGCCTGCAGCCTCAGCCCCCGCTGTCTGCGTCACCCCAAACTTCAGTCCTCCCTCCGTCCCCACCTTCCCCCCCAGTGACCCGTCCTGGGCTGGGTGGGCCCCTAAAGAGGGGGCCCCGCCCCATCTGAGGGCCGAACTCCTCTTGCCCTCCCCGCCCCTCCCGGCCACGCCCACACAGGCCACGCCCCTCCAGACCACGCCCACGCAGGCCACGCCCCTCCAGACCACGCCCACGCAGGCCACGCCCCTCCCGGCGGCGGCTGCCGGGCGAGGAGACCCGCTGGGCCCGGATGGTGAGCGAGGCCGGCCGGGCGCGGGGCTGGGGGGGCGCGGGGGGCCGGGCGGCGGGCTCACGGCCGTGTCCCCCCGTGCAGACCCCGCCGTGCTGTACGCCGTGGTGGACGGCGTGCCCCCCAGCCGCTGGAAGGAGCTGGTGCGGCGCCTGGGGCTGAGCGAGCACCAGATCGAGCTGCTGGAGCTGCAGCACGGCCGCTGCCTGCGCGAGGCGCACTACAGCATGCTGGAGGCCTGGCGCATGCGCGCGCCGCGCCGCGCCGCCCTGCTGGAGCTGCTGGCCGGCCCGCTGGACGCCATGGACCTGCGCGGCTGCCTGGAGAGCATCCGGGAGACGCTGCGCGCCCAGGGCCGGCTGCGGTGACCCCGGCTGCGGTGACCCCGCGCCGCCCGCCCCGGCCCTCGGGGCTGCTCCTCCTCCTCCTCGGGCCGGCGGGGGGGGCCGCGGCCCGGCCATCCCCTTGGGCCTCGTGGCTCAGCGGGCCGGCTCCGGGACTCGAACTCAGGACCCTGGCGGGAGCCCCCCCCATCCCCCCAATCCCCCCCCCCCGGCGCAGCTTCGTCTCCATCGATGCGCAGACACTAACGGGGGCCCCGGCCGGGGGGGAGGCGCCCCCTGGTGTAAATACACTAAGATCCCACCCAGCCTCTGGCCCTGACGGGGTTCGGGGGGCCGCCGGCGCGCACGACCCCGGCCTGGCTCTCCTCACACCTTTATCGGGGTTCGGGGCGTCTGTGGTACAGCGTGCGGTCCCCGGGAGGGGGCGGCCCGGCCGGGAGGCTGAGGTAGCGTCTGGAAGTGGGGTGCGGGCGGCATCCGGGGCTCCTTACACCTCCCTGCAAAGGAAGGAGCCAAGGCCGGGGTGCGGGGGGCGCCCCGAGCCCAGGCCGGGACTCGAACCCGGCGCCCGCCGCGCCCCCCCCCCCTCCCGCGGCGGCCTCCCCGCGCACTTACGACACGGAGAGCGGGGTGTCCAGCCGCACGACGCGGGGCCCGCGCATCCTGCGCAGCTGGGCCCGGGTCAGCCTGCGGGGCCCCGGGGCGCCCCCGATCCGCTGCGCCGCCAGCTCCCGGCGGATCTCCCGCAGCATGTCCTCCGCCCGGCGGGGCCGCGGGGGGCCGCCCGCCTCCTCCTCCCCCGAGGACGCGGACCCCGCCCCGGGGGAGCTGCCCCCCGCCGAGCCCGGGGCGCGGGGGCCCGGGGCGGGCGGCGAGGGCGGCGCGGGCCGCAGCTCCAGGGCCGACCGCGCGAGGCGGGGCGGGGCGCCCAGGGTCCCGTAGCCGGGGTCCCCCTCCTCCTCCTCCTCCTCCTCCTCCGGGTCCCCGTCCTCCGGCTCCGGGGTCCTGCGGAGGGTCAGCGCGGTCAGAGGTCACGGCCAAGGTCAAGGTGCCCCGGGGCCCGCCCCGCCCCCGGGGTCAGCGCTCACCCGCCCTCCGGGGGAGCCGGGCGCGGCCCCGCCTGGTCCCGGTAGAGCGCCAGGAGCTCCCGCTTCCGCTGCACGTACTCCTCGGCCTTGAGCCTCTGCAGGGCGTCCTGCGGAGGAGCACTGGGTGAGGAGTCCCCGTTCACTGAGCACCTACTATGTGCCCCCCTCCAACCACGCTTGACTTTGCCCAGCCGCAGATAGGCAACCAGAAGGCGAAGGAATTAATTGTTACTGTTACTGGTGCCAGTCCTGGGGTTTAGAACTCAGGGCCCCTGGGCGCTGCTCCTGAGCTTATCTTGCTCCAGGCTGGCGCTCTACCGCTTGAGCCACAGCTCCACCTCAGGCTTTCTCTGAGTAGTTTATTGGAGGTGAAGAGTCTCACAGGGACTTTTCTGCCCGGGGCTGGCTTCAAATCATGATCCTCAGATCCCAGCCTCCTGGGCGGCTGGGGCCTGCGCTGCCGCCTCTCCAGCAAGCCTGGAAGGGGGGGGTGGCTTCTCAGCTCAGGCAGGAGGGGCCCCCCAATCCTGAACTGAACTTGACCTCCAGGGGGTGCTGCCCACCCTCCCCAGCCACAGCTGCTCCCCAAACCAGCCACGAATCAAGGACGGAACCTTGTGCCCCAAGGCCTTCCAGAATGTTCCATCTACCCCCACAGGGCAGCTTGCGTGGTCTCAGTGGTTCCCAGACAAAGGCTAGGCTAGACTTAGAGCGGGACTAACGCAGCAAGAACACAGCGTAGGGCTGGGCAGCGTGGCTCACGCCCGTCATCCCAGCTGCCCAGGGAGGCTGAGATCGGAGGATCGCCATAGGAAGCCAGCCCGGGGGAAGGAAGGTCCGCGAGACTCCTGGGTCCAAAATAAACCAGCAAAAGCCAGGACTGGAGGGATGGCCCAAGCGGTAGAGCGCCAACCTTGCGCAAAAGAGTTTAAGGACAGCAGCACCCAGGCCCTGAGTTCAAGCCCCAGGACTGGCACACACACACACACACACACCCCTCTGCTTTGCTCCTGGCCCTTCAGTGCTTGTCACCAGGAAGTAGTAGCCATCTTCCCTCCTGACTTCGCACCTGGCCCTGAGGAAAGCCCACTCCGAGCTCTTTCCCACCATCTCCATTTCCAAGTCCTCCTCTTAGGCGTGTCGTATCATCTGTTTTTCTCTGGGCTGGCTGGCCGAGCCAGGTGCACCCCCACTGTGCCCAGCCACGGGTGAAAATGTGGGGGGAGGACGTTCTGGACAACTTTCCTGCCTGGGCTGGCTTTGAACCGCGATCCTCAGATCTCAGCCTCCTGAGCAGCTGGGATGACAGGCGGGGCCACCGATGCGGGGCTGCTTCTGTCCTGGACAGCTCGCCGGGTCTCTGAGGCGGGATTTCTCCTTTCTCTGCCTTTCAAAGTCACCAGGTCCCTGTCTGTCTGACATCTGCATATCTGACATTTGCATATCCTACATTTGCATGTTCTGGATTTGCATATCAATCACTCTGAGCTGATTGGCTGCCTTGGTGGCCCCTTGCTCTAGCGTCTGACACTCAAGGGAATCTGCATCAAAGACCAAATTGACCAGCCGGGCACTGGGGCTCCTTCCTGCCATCCCAGCCACTCAGGGAGGCGCAGACGGGAGAATCTTGAGGTTCAAAGCCAGCCCAGAGAGGAAGAGACCTCAAGATTCTTCAGTGGAACACCTCTCCCCCGAAAAAAACCCAAAAGTGGATCTGTGGTTGGGGGGGACGGCGGCTAGAACCCCCATCTTGAGTGGTACCAGCAAAGTGACAGATCCTGGAACTC
>NW_027206240.1:32500-162500 GCF_024711535.1 Dipodomys merriami | reverse complement strand
GTCTCCTCCAGAGAAGGTTCTAGAACCTCTTCCCAAAAGCTCCGGTGGGCTCGAATCAGACTGGGGACGTTGCCAAACAGGGTCTCCGCTGACACCTGGCAGAAGGAGGTCCCAGTAGAGTTGCAGGGCCAGGCTGGGGGGAGGGGACCCTTAATTCAGGGCCCCCCCCCCGGGGAGGATGCGGGAGCCCCCACAGAATGTGACTGGTGTTGGGGGGGGGAGAGGCTCTCTCTGGCAACCTCAGTGAGCCCCAGGAAGTTAGGGGGGTTGTGGAGGGGCGTGTTTGGAGAAATGGGGGTGTAGGGAGGGAAGGGGGCTTCCTGAGGGAGGCCCCCCCTTTTCTAAATCTCCACTCACCTCCATCAACAATCCCACTCGCTGCAAATTCAACAAACCGGCAGCCAGGAGCTACAGGCAGGGAGGGAGGGAGAAAGGGGTTGAGCACCCCCTCCCCATCATCTTGAACCCCCAGACTAGCCCTGTGGGGTTTACCCTCCATCCCCCCCTCCTCATCCCCCCCCCCTCCCATCTTGAGAATGGCTTGGAATGCTGGGCCTCCCTCCCCTAGCCACCCTGCCCTCTCTGGTCTGAGAGACTAAGGCATCAGGGGAAGGGGGCGGGGCCAGGGCGCTCACGTCGGTCATGATCTTGAGCTTCCTCACGTAGATCACCTCGGTGGTCAGCAGCTCCCACAGCGCCTCCTGCTGGTGGCACCGCTCCTGGCTCATCTCCTGAGGGGACAGGCGCGCTCACTGGGGGGCCAGGGCTCGAGGCTCGAACTCAGGGCCTCCAACTCTGAACTGGCTGGCATTTTGTTTGTGCTCAAGGCTGGGGCTGTACCATTCCAGCCACGCCTTTCCTTCTGGCCTTTTGGGGGTTCATTGGAGGTAGACAGCTCAAGGGTTTTGGGGATCCTCAATCCTCAGATCTCAGCCTCCTGAGGAGCTGGGATTACAGGTGTGAGCCACCATGCCCAGCTTAAGACAGACACTGCTTCCTTCCCTTCCCTTTCCTTCCCTCCTTCCTTCCTTCCTTCCTTCCTTCCTTCCCTCCCTCTTTCCTTCCTTCCTCCCTCCCTTCCTTCCTTCCTTCCCTCCTTCCTTCCTTCCTTCCCTCCCTCTTTCCTTCCTTCCTCCCTCCCTTCCTTCCATCCTTCCTTCCTTCCTTCCCTCCTTCCTTCCTTCCCTCCCTCCCTCTTTCCTTCCTTCTTTCCTTCCTCCCTCCCTTCCTTCCTTCCTTCCCTCCTTCCTTCCTTCCATCCTTCCTTCCTTCCTTCCCTCCTTCCTTTGTATGATCCTACTGGGGCTTGAACCCAGGTCCTGTCCTTTCATTTTTCCAAGTGCTGGCGCTCTACCACTTGAGCCACAGCTCTATTCCCTACTTTTTGGTGGTTCATGAGAGATCAGAGTCTCACGGCCTTTCCTGCTCGGGCTGGCCTGGAACTGGGATCCTCAGCTCTCAGCCTCCTGAGTAGCTGGGATGACAGGCGGGAGCCACTGAGCCCGGCTTAGAAAAGGCTCAAGGCAGTGACCTCGTCCCTCTTTTACCCACGAGGCCCCTGGAGCCGGGTCAGTGACAGATCAGAGGCCCCCCAACCAGATCAAAGTTTTCCCAGAGTGCTTTGCACGCCTGTCCTTGGGGCAGGAGCAGGGGGAGCGTGCGCATGCGCGCGGGCATGCATGTGTGCGTGTGCGCACGCGCTGTCACACCACAGGGACACGCCTGCCCCGGCTCACCTCGTGTCCGGGCACCAGCTCCCTCCAGGACTTCTCGATGGCCAGGCCGCTGTCCCCACCCTCTCCGATCTCCCAGAGCCGCCGGTCCTCGGGGGGCAGGCGGGGCATCCCGAACATGCTGAAGGTGTGCAGCTTTGCTTCCAGCTCCTGGGCCTTCATGATTTCCTTCCCGAGCGAGGAGACCGCATGAGCGGGCTTGCATAGGCTATGTGCATGTGTGTGTGTGCGCGTGTGTGTGAGCATGCGTGCACGCACTGGTCTGGGCTGGCAGGTGGTGAGCAACCGTGAGAGCAGGAATATAAGCCCGGCATGGGTGGCTCACGCCTGTCACCCCAGCTACCCAGGAGGCTGAGATCTGAGGATCACGGTTCAAAGCCAGCCCGGGCAGGAAAGTCCGTGAGTCTCTGATCTCTGATGAACCACTAAAAAGCCAGAGGTGGCGCTGTGGCTCGAGGGGCAGAGCACCAGCCTTGAGTGGAAAAGCTGAGGGACAGCGCCCAGGCCCTGAGTTCAAGCTCAGACTGACAGAACACACGCGTGCACGCACACACACACATACCCAAAAAGCTAAGGCCTTGCATAGTCTCAGGCAATTTTTCTTTTTGGTCAGTCATGGGGCTTGAACTCTGGGCCTAGGCGCTGTCCCTCAGCTCTCCTGCTCAGGGCTGGCGCTCTACCACTTGAGCCACAGCTCCACTTCCAGTTTTCTGCTGGTTCACTGGAGATCAGAGTCTCAGGGCCTTTCCTGCCCGGGCTGGCCTTGAACTGCGATCCTCAGCTCTCAGCCTCCTGCGTGGCTGCGGGGACTGGGCTGTGTCTGAGTTCTCTGGGAAGCACAGGGGCGGGAGCGGAGGGCCCCACCTTGAGCTTGGGGCTGTGAGGTGGGCCAGCCTTCAGGTAGCCTCCGTGCCTCCTCTCAGGCTCGGGTTCTCGAAACATCGCCTGGGCCTTGGCGAAGGCGCCATGGTACTGACTGCGGCCACTGAGGTCCTGCGGGGAGAGCGGGGAGGGGTTGCACCCGAGGCCGGCCTCCGCCCCGGAGCCACAGCCCCACGCCGGCCTTTCCCGGGAGATCAGAGTCTCGGGGCCTTTCCTGCCCGGGCTGGCCTCGAACCCCGATCCTCGGATCTCAGCCTCCCCAGGAGCTGCGATGACAGCGGGAGCCCGGGGGGCCTCCAGCGTTCTCCAACCAGCTGGGCCTGGGCCGGCGTTACCCGGAGCGGGGGAGGCCGGGCTGAGCCGCGGCCCAGGGCGGACGGACAGGCAGACAGGCAGACGGGCAGACAGGCCCGCAGACGCCCGCCCGCTCGCGAGCTCTCGGCTGTCCATGGTCAGCCTCGTCCCTCCGGCCTCCCCCCTCCGATCTCCCCCCCCCGGCCTCCCCCCTCCGATCTCCCCCCCCGCCTCCCCCCCGGCCTCCCCCCTCCGACCTCCCCCCTCCGACCTCCCCCCTCCGATCTCCCCCCCCCGGCCTCCCCCCCGGCCTCCCCCCTCCGATCTCCCCCCCCGGCCTCCCCCCTCCGATCTCCCCCCCGGCCTCCCCCCCGGCCTCCCCCCTCCGATCTCCCCCCTCCGATCTCCCCCCTCCGATCTCCCCCCCCGGCCTCCCCCCCGGCCTCCCCCCTCCGACCTCCCCCCTCCGACCTCCCCCCTCCGATCTCCCCCCCCGGCCTCCCCCCCGGCCTCCCCCCTCCGATCTCTCCCCTCCGATCTCCCCCCCTGGCCTCCCCGACCCCCCTCCGGCCTCCTCGGTGTCCAGGCAGCCGGGAGGGGCGCACACACGTTCGTCCATGCACACGCCTGGGGGCGTGTGCGTGAGTGTGCGTGAGTGTGCGAGAGGTTGTCAAGTCCCCCGCGAGGCTCCTCCCAGGGCAGGCCCGGTCACATTCCTCTGCTTTACCCGCGCGGCGCTTCCTGGCTGCCCTTCCTTCCCTTCCCTCTGCGGGGCGGCCAGGGGCGATGGGCGGGGCGGCCGGGGCTGAGTGACAGCGGGAGCCACGCCCCCTGCCCTCTCAGGCCCTGGGAGGGCGTGTCCCGGGGCGGAGACAGAACGAGGGGGCGGGGCGGCCGGGGCTGAGTGACAGCGGGAGCCACGCCCCCTGCCCTGATCAGGGTCCCGGGGCGGAGACAGAATGAGGGGGCGTGGTGGCCTGAGTGACAGCGGGAGCCACGCCCCCTGCCCTCTCAGGCCCCTGGAGGGCGTGTCCCGGGGCGGAGACAGAACGAGGGGGCGTGGCGGCCTGAGTGACAGCGGGAGCCACGCCCCCTGCCCTCTCAGGCCCCGGGAGGGCGTGTCCCGGGGCGGAGACAGAACGAGGGGGCGTGGCGGCCTGAGTGACAGCGGGAGCCACGCCCCCTGCCCTCTCAGGCCCCGGGAGGGCGTGTCCCGGGGCGGAGACAGAACGAGGGGGCGGGGCGGCCCGGGGCTGAGTGACAGCGGGAGCCACGCCCCCTGCCCTGATCAGGGTCCCGGGGCGGAGACAGAACGAGGGGGCGTGGCGGCCTGAGTGACAGCGGGAGCCACGCCCCCTGCCCTCTCAGGCCCCGGGAGGGCGTGTCCCGGGGCGGGGCCTAGGCCGGTCCCCCGTTGCCCTCTTCCTGCACTGCCTCAGCCCTGACTCAGAGCGGAGGCAAAGGCCAGGTGGAGGCTAGAAGGCTCCTGTCCCACAGCTGATGCCCCTGCGATCCGTCCATCTGCGCCTCCGCGGGTCTCCCTCCCTCCCCGGCGCGGGTGGGGAACGCCTGGCCCAGGTCTCGCCCTCTTCTCCCCCGCAGAGGGATAAGAATAGAGCGAGTCTTTGAACCTCGGAGGAGACGGAGACTTCAAAGCCGGGAGTCCTCCCCGCTGCCCCGCCCGGGTCACGGCCCGGGCACCGGCCGGGACTCACCGGCTCCGAGCCTCCGCCTCGGGGAGGACGCGGGGCAGAGGCGCCGTGTCGACCCCCGTAAGCCTCGATTCGGGAAGCCACCAGGCCCCGGAGAGGCCCCTCCTCGGGAGAAGCCCAGGTCTGCATCGCCTTCCTCCCGGTCACCTCCACAGGCTCATAGCGCCCACGTCCAGGGGAGAGAGGCTGCGAGAGAGAGGAGGAAGGAACGGGGGGCCCCGGGGAAGGCCGCGATCACGGCTGTCACCCCCGCTTCTCGGGAGGCTGAGATCTGAGGAATCACAGACGGGTTCAAAGCCAGCCCGGGCAGGGAAGTCCGCTGAGCCTCTTATCTCCAAGGAACCCCGCAAAATGAAATGTAAAAAGCAGGACTGGAGCTGTGGCTCAAGAGGTAGAGCGCCAGCCTGGAGTGAAAGGGCTCAGGGACAGCGCCCGGGCCCGGGGTTCAAGCCCCAGTAAGGGCATCAGGGAAACAAACGAACGATAGTAACAAAAAAGGTCTGGCAGAGGGTCTGGGGGGGGTCTCTGGTGCTCTGGGTACCCCCAGGGCCCCCCTTTTCTACGCATAGCCTGGGAGAGGCTGCGGGGAGACCGTGGTGGGTGGGGCAGGGCCGGCTTTCGAGACCGTCCAGCCGATCACCCACTCTCCTAGGAGGACCCATTAGGGACCAGCCAGGCAGTGGGGGGGGGTGTCTGCAGGAAGTCTGGACATCCTCGGCTTTCTGGGGGGGCAGGCAGGGAACCCCCCAAACCCTGGGGAGTCAGAGCCTGGAGAGGAGCGACGCCCCCACCCACCCGGGGAAAGGGGGGCTCAGGAAGGCCGGGTGGGGTGGGTCGGGCGCCCCTCCCCGGCCCTCCCCCCTTCCCCCCCCCCCCCGCCGCCGTCTGTCCGTCTGTCCGATTCACGACGTCTCCCGTCCCCTCCCCGCGTCCCTCCCTCCGGGGCTGGCAGCTGCTCCGCCCTCCTCCCTCCCTGAGGGTCCTGGTCCAGCGGGGGACCCCGACTTCCCTCCCGCCCTGCGCCCTGCGTGCACCCCACTTCCTAGACACCCCCCCCCCCAGTTCCCCGCCGGCCCAGCGCGCCTTACCTGTGCGCCAAGGTATCCGCCAAGGTGCGCGCTGCCCGGCTGCCAGCAGCACCCCCGGCCCCGGGGGGCCCCCACGGGTTGTCGCCAGCCTCGGCGATGCCAGCCGCCCACCGCCCCCCGTGCCCAGCCCGGGACTGGGGACCCAGCGGCCCGCGGGACTCCGGGCAGCGCTGGCGCGGCAGGGAGAGGGGCGGGGACACGGCTAGCCACGCCCCCTGCCCGCGGGCGCCGGTCACCACTCCCAGCCTGGGAGGGGGCGGGGACACAGGTAGCCACACCCCCTGCCCGAGGGCACGTGTGGCCACGCCCCCTTCCCACCGGCTTGGGCTTTCTAGCACGGCGCCGGCCGCTCCAGTGCTGGGGGCGGGGCCACATATAGCCACGCCCCCCCACCAGCGGGCACTACTTAGAACTCACACCGCGCCTGTCACTCCAGTCCTGGGGGCGGGGCCACGGGTGACCACGCCCCTGCCCGGTCGCCCGGCCCCGCCCACCTGCAGGGCGCGCGCTCCGCCTCCCTTCCCGGCTTCCAGGCCGGCCGGACCCTCGCGGTGGCGCCGGAGTAATGAGGGTAAATGAGGGGCTGGGCCGCCTGCCCGGGGCGGACGCGCGCCGGGGACCCCGGGCCTCGCCGCACTCTGCCCGGGAGTCCAAAGGGTGAGCCTTATCTCCCGGTGCCCGGGCCGGCCCGAAGGGCGCTGCCCGACGGCCCTGCCCTGCAGCACGCCTGCCCCGGGCCCCGCCCCTTCCGGCCAGCGGGCCAGACTGACAGCTATGATCCCCTCAGTTTCTGGATGGTTCCTGGCCGCCTCCTGCGCCCGATCCGGTGCATAAGCACATAGTGACCAGAGTGTGTGAGGGGCTCCCATGGCATTGTTTGGCTGGAAGGCTCTGGGATTCGAACTCGGTTCCCGCTTGCTGGGCAGGGGCTCTACCTTCCGAGTCACGCTCCCAGCCCTTCGGGCTCTGGTTCTATTGGGGGTCCCCCTCCCTGACTCCCCTGTCCGGCATCTCCCTCCTTCTCCCTCGGGTGTTGCTGGGAGGGCGGCCAGGAATCCTTCTTACCAAGTCGATTTGATTTTGGGCTGTTTTTTCTTGAGGCCACTCCTGGGGCTCGAACTCAGGGCCTGGGCGCCGACCCTGAGCGTTTGTTTTGCTCCAGGCTGGGGCTCTACCACTTGACCCGCACCTCCACGCCTCCTTTGCGGTGGTTCATTGGACTTAAGAGTTTCATGGATGGTCTTGCCCAGGCTGGCTTCGAACTGCGGATCCTCAGATCTCATTGTCCTGGGTAGCTGGGATGACAGGCATGCACTACTAGGGCTTTATTTTCAGGGCTCTATTTGCTGACAGGTTGTGTTGGCTTTGTGCTTTGTGTCCCCCCCCCCCCCAAATCTCTCTTCCAGGGAAGGACAGGCGGACATCTGTCTGGGGGGGTGGGGAGGCCAGGCAGAGCTAGGAGAGAGTGCGAGTTAATGCATCGGGAGGTGGTAATTACAGTATTAAATGACACCCCGAGACAGTCACAGCCCTGGGGCTCCCCACGTCCTCCCACTGACTCCCAGAAAGAGGCAGGAGGGGGAATCAGAGGGAGGCAACGGGGACAAGTCTGAACTCACCATGCCTAGGGCCGGGGTGGCCGGGCCGGCTGGTCCAGTGCTTGCAGGAAGGGTTAACCCTTTCCCTCCCCTGCAGGCTCAGGTCCAATCGCGGCCTGTGAGGGCCTCTGGGCCTGACCATAGTTCCCAGGGAAAGCTGAGACGGAGAAGCCTGAGGAGTGGCTGGGCTTGGGGTGTGGACCGCAGGTGGGGAGCTCCAGTTGCATCCTGTGTAATCTGCCCCGGGTCTGATTGCTTCCTTTCAGCCTCTTTTGGGCTGGGAAGGACAGAGCAGATAGATCTCCTGGATAGGCTCAGTGGGGGGGGGGTGTCTTAATCTTGGTGGGGTTGGAATTCAGGATCTTGCATTTGCCTCTTGACCACATAAGCCCCTTTCCCCCTAACCCCCCCCCCTTTTGTTTTCTTCAGTTGATTTTCCAGTAGGGTCTCTCTGGTTTATTTATACCTGGGCTAGCTTGGACCTCGATCCTCCTATTTGTGCTTGGACTGCAGGTACCTGGCACCATGTTGTCCAACTTTTATTGGTGGCGATGTCGGGTGGTGAGGTGGGGAGAAGCGGAGGGGGGGGCTGTGGAGGTGGAGTCTCCCTAAGGTTTTGCCTGGGCTGGCCTCAAGTCTCGATCCTCCAGCTCTCTGCCTCCCAAGCAAGCATTATGGGAGTGAGCTACTATGCCCGTAGGAGACTTGCTCTTTCCTCCTGATGATCTGAGCATCTAAAGATTAGATCACATCCCGGATTGCAATGCCTGGCGGGAAGATTCTGAGGAGCTGGAGGCGCTGTGTCCTATGAAGCAGATGCTATTGGGTCTAGCTGCTAGAGCCTTAGAGCAGAACCTGGGGCCTCCTCTCCTTCCTGTCCTCCCTGCCTTCCACCTGACAGCCTGGGTCCAAGGTACAAGGAATCTCGAGATGAGTGAGAGACAATCCCAGGGCCGGAGGGAATGGGAGACTCAGGGACAGACAGACCTGGGGACAGAACATACATCTGTAGGATGGTCACAAGAAGAATGAGCCGGGAGCACTGTGGAGGATTGAATAACTGGGCGGAGCAATCATGGAAGGCTTCCTGGAGGTGGTGAACTTTGTGCTGGGCTTCTGAGGGATGAGTAGGAGTGTGCCGGCAGAGAAGGAAGGAACAGCGTGACTGGAGCAGGGAACAGTATGAGCAGGGACACCAGTGTCTTTTGTGTCAAAAGAAACCTTTGGGCCAGGCACTGGGGGCTCCCGTCTGTCATCCCAGCTGCTCAGGAGGCTGAGATCTGAGGACTGAGGTTCAAGGGCAGGAAAGTCTGGGAGACGCTTATTTCTGATCAATCACGTGAGCAATAAAGCAATAAAGCCAGAGTTACTGAGGCCCTGAGTTCCAGTTCCAGTACTGACACAGAGCCAAGAAACACAGCAGCAGAACTTTGTTTGGTAGATACTTGGAACTTTCCTGGTAACTTCAGTTGACATTCCTGGTTCATCCATAACTGTCACTGCAGCATTTGCTCTGGGTTCCTTCTAGAAGGTTCCTTGACACCCCTCTCCCTTTAAGAACAAGCACATACATTTTAGCTGGTGGACAGGTTCTGGTGAGTGGCTAGGGGTTTTCTAGAATGTGGATTGTGCACAATCATGCAGGTGATGATCGCTCAGTAGTGGAAAGGTGCTGAGCTAAGTCTTTCTTGTTAATGCAGTAGGTGCTGAGAAAGAGCCGGAGGCCTGTGCCTCTGACTCCCTCCCTCCCTCCCTCCCTCCCTCCCTCCCTTCCTTCCTTCCTCCAAATAGCCAGGACTACAGGAATGCACCACAGTGTCTGGCTTGTTTCTCCATCTTTTTTTTTTTTTTTTTTGGTTGGTCGTGGAGCTTGAACTCAGGACCTGGGCGCTGTCCCTCAGCTCTTCAGCTCAAGGCGGGTGCTCTACCACTTGAGCCACAGCGCCACTTCCAGTTTTCTGGTGGTTCATGGGAGATCAGAGTCTCACGGACTTTCCTGCCCAGGCTGGCTTTGAATCGTGATCCTCAGATCTCAGCCTCCTCAGTAGCTGGGATGGCAGGCGTGAGCACCTGGCTGTTTCTCAGCCTTCTAACGCTGCCCCCTGACCCTCTAGAACTGCAGCCAGATTTTACTTTGTTTTTGAGGGCAGAGTCTTTTCTCAGTTGTAAGAGTGCCACCTGCCTTGCAGCCCAACACCCCCTGTTCTCCCTGCCCCCCCCCCCAGACCACTGCGGGCAGGAGCCTCCCAGGGCGCGTGTGGTGGCTTGGATGTGTTCGAATCCCCTAGACCCCTCTTCCTCTAAGAGTGGGTTCCCTAGATCTAGTGTTTCCACGGGCTCGGCCCAGCCCAGGAGCCGGCCGGTTTCTTTCCCTCAAAGGCCGTCATTCATGTCAGTCACTGTTTTTCTGCTGCGAGGTGACGGTCCGGTCCGGGCTGTGGGCGGCTGCTCCCCATCTCTGACCTGCTGACCTGCAGCTGCACTTCCTCCTGCGGGGGGGCAGATACCCGCGATCGGCAGTCACTCTCCTCCCAAGATCAAGTCCTCCGTGGGGCTCACCTGGACGGGGGTGGGGGGAGATCTAGGGGGGACCCCAGCTCCCCCCAGCTCCCCAATACGGACCTGATCAGAGGTTGCCCACCCGGGCTGTAGGGTTCCATCCCTACATCGACTAGATCATTACCATCATCATCATCATAATCATCATCATCACCGTCATCACCTTCATCATCATCACCATCACCATCACCATCACCATCATCATCATCATCATCACCATCATCATCACCATCATCATCATCATCATCTTCATCATCATCATCATCATCATCTTCATCATCATCACCACCATCATCACCATCACCATCATCATCATCATCATCATCATCATCATCATCACCATCATCATCATCATCATCACCATCATCATCATCATCATCATCATCATCACCATCATCATCACCATCATCACCATCATCATCATCATCATCATCATCACCATCATCATCATCATCATCATCATCATCATCATCATCTTCATCATCATCATCACCATCATCATCATCATCATCATCACCATCATCATCACCATCATCATCATCATCATCACCATCATCATCACCATCATCACCATCATCAT
Source organism: Dipodomys merriami (assembly GCF_024711535.1). Classification (NCBI taxonomy): domain Eukaryota; kingdom Metazoa; phylum Chordata; class Mammalia; order Rodentia; family Heteromyidae; genus Dipodomys; species Dipodomys merriami. The sequence goes on along the minus strand of NW_027206240.1, from coordinate 152,054 downwards.
CACCATCATCACCATCATCATCATCATCATCATCTTCATCATCATCATCATCATCATCACCATCATCACCATCATCATCACCATCATCACCATCATCATCACCATCATCACCATCATCATCATCATCATCACCATCATCATCATCTTCATCATCATCATCACCATCATCATCATCGTCGTCGTCGTTATGGTTATTTTCTCTTCTTCTCCGGCCCTGGGCCCGGTGCTCTTCCGCTCCAGCCTGGCGCTCCGCCCCTGCAGCCACGGCCCCACTTTGGGGCTGGGCGGCTCACTGGAGAGCAGCCTCGAACCCCGATCCTCCGATCTCAGCCTCCTGGGGTTGCAGGGGGGGCAGGGCCCGGCGTGCCCCGCACCCCGCTGGTGTTACCTAACAGCCGGGGATTGCAGCCCCCTCCCCCGTTGCCCCAGGCGACTTCCTGGTGAAGAATCGGTTTATGGGGCTGACGCCTCTGACTCACTCACAGTCAACACGGGGTTTCCATGGCGTCCAGCAACAACAAGGCCGCGGCCTGCGCTGGGGGCGGGGCCTGCAGGGAGAGGCCGTCCTCGCCCTTCATTGGCCCGCTTGGCTAGGGGCGGGGCCTGCAGGGGGAGTGGTCTACTTGGCTTTCATTGGCTGGTTCTGTCAAGAGGTTAGGGGCGGGGTCTGCAGGGAGAGGCCATCCGCGCCCTTCATTGGCCCGCTCGGCTAGGGGCGGGGCTTATAGGGGGAGGGGTCTCCTTGGTGTTCATTGGCTGGTTCGTTCAAGGGGCGGGGTCTGCAGGGAAAGGGCCTCCTGGTCCTTCATTGGCTAGTTCTGTCAAGGGGTGGGGAGGGCCTGTAGAGAGGAGGCGACCCTTGTCTTTCATTGGCCGGCTGTCTCGGGGGCGTGGCATAGGGGGGCGTGGCCTCCCTCCCTCTCCATGGTGATGTGGGCGGGGCCAGGGTGTGGGTCCTTAGTGTGTTGGTTTGGGTTGTCTTGGAAGGGGGCGAGCCAGGCTTGAGTTTGGGGGTGAGCCAGGGGTGAGTGGGGTCCTGGGGGTGGTGTCTGCAGTCTGGGCTGTGTGTGCCCCCCTAACTGACCTGAAGCCCCCCACCTTAGTTTGGGGGAGGAGCCTGGGAAATGTAGGCAGGGATAGAGCCCCTGGGGACTTTCTTCACCAGGGACAAGGAGAGATGGCCGTCCAGGGCCAGCAAACACCCGTCCATGGTACACCTGGACCTCCCTGCCCAGGCTGGCTTTGAACCCGGATCCTCAGATCTCAAGCCTGCTGAGTAGCTGGGAGGACAGGTGCGAGCCCCCTCCCTTCCCCCATTCCTTGAGCCAAAGCTTAAACTTCACGTCCAATACATTGCTCCCCCCCTTCCTCCTATTTCTACCCGATTAGGAGCAGTGAATTTGTGAAGACGTGATCACTTGCATCTAGCATTCTGAAGACGTCAGAGATTCTAGAAGACCAGAGCCATCCAACAGCCCAGGCCCAGCAAGCAGAATTTGCTTAGAAGCTGGAAGACTGGCTGCTTAGCTGGGAGGGGAGATGCTTTCCTTGCTCAACCTTAGACGTTACCAGGAAGTATTGCTTATGTCCTAAAGTACAATTTCAAAGTGTGTGTGTGTGTGTGCACGTGCATATGCAAATGTGTGTTTTATTGAGGTGAAGCATGACATGTTGTTCACCATTTATCAAAGTGTGTGTGTGTGTGTGTGTGTGTGTGTGTGTGTGTGTGTGGTTTATTTTGCCAGTCCTGGGGCTTGAACTCTGGGCCTGGGCGCTGTCCCTCAGCTCTTCAGCTCAAGGCTGGCGCTCTACCACTTGAGCCACAGCGCCACTTCTGGCTTTTTCTGTGGATGTGGTGCTGAGGAATCGAACCCTGGACTTCATGCATGCTAGACGAGCACTCTACCACTGAGCCACCTGCCCAGCCCCATCCAAGTGCTTTAAAGATAAGTTTATACTAGGTTAAGTTCTTTATAGAATTTTGATGATACACTTTTTGCCAGTGGGGTAGGTTTAAGCAATCATGATATTCCTGGGCACTGGTGGCTCCCGCCTGGCATCCCAGAGACTCAGGAGGCTGAGATCGGAGGATCGAGGTTCAAAGCCAGCCCTGGCAGGAAAGACCATGAGACTCTGATCTCCAGTGAGCCAGCAGACAGCTAGAAATGGAGGTGTAGATGTTAATGAAAAAGGTCAGGGACAGCGCCCAGGCCCTGAGTTCAAGCCCCGGGAGGGGCACACGCGCACACACACACACACACACACACACACACACTCACAGTGTTTGGTCAGAGATCCCGATTGCATGGGAAGCATCGATTGACACATGCATGGATACCTCTGGGACCCTTGGAAGCAGGGTCTCCTGTCAGTGTTGAGGGAGGTCGCGGGGCTCGCACCGGCCTGGTCACCAGAGGGCGCCGCGGAGCCGCGGGTCTGGAACCAGGCGGGGGTGCGGGGCGGGGGGGGGGGGGGGGGACCCACGTTTATTTATTCTGTAATGACGCGTCCTATACGTGCGTCCCTGACCCGGAGGGCAGGGGCAGGGGGGAGGGGGCGGGGGGGAGGGGGGGAGGGGGCGGGGGCAGGGGGATCGGGGCGGGGAGGGCAGCGCTGGGAGAGGGGTGGAAGCATGCACTCCCGGGCGTGGCCGCCAGGGGCCGCTGCGGGCCGTGACTCGTGCGGTTCTGAGCTCTTCACCGCCCCCCACCGCAGGGCCTGGGGGGGCGACCTTCTCCTCCCCCTCCCTCCCTCTGCCCTCCCCCTCTCCTCCTTCTGCCCCTCCCCTCCCCCTCCCCCGTCCCCCTCTCCTCCTCTTCCTCCTCCTCGCCGCCCCTCCGCCCCTCCCTTCCTTTGCATTGGATCTTTTGGGGTAGGATTTCGTTCCTGGACCGCAGTCCTCCTATTTATGTCGCCACGGATGGGGCGCATACTCTGAGCCCCCTGAAAGTCCCCCCCCCCGTCCCGCCTTTGAAATGTTTGAAAACTGGGGAACCCCTTCAGCCCCCCATTCGGTGCTGCCTTGGCTCTGCCGAAATCTGCTTTCCCAGGCCACGCCCACGACCAGGCCACGCCCCCGAGCCAGACCACACCCACAAGTCAGGCCCACCAAACAGAACCGCCCCCGAGCAGGCCACGCCCCACAGAAGCCACGCCCCTGGAAACCACTCCGACACAGGCCACGCCCCACAGAGCCACGCCCTGGCCCGGCACAGGCCACGCCCCCAGGCCACGCCCCCGGATCAGCCCCGCCTCTAGCACCTGCTGGCTCGCAGGTGCCCGCGCAGGGCGGGGGGGCGGAGGGCGCGGGGCGGGGTCACAGTCCCTCCCAGCCTTCAGCCCCAGCTTCAAATCACAGGGGGGGGGAGGGGGAGGGGGAGGGCCTGGAAACTTCCATGACAGTTCTGTGAGTCTCCGAGAATGACAGGAAATAGCCAGGAGGTCGGGGTTGATGACAATGAGACTAGAAGAGCAAAAATGGAGACACAAGCCTGGGCAACCCCCCCTGCCCTCCCTCCCTCCTCCCTCCACCCCCTCCCTCCCTCCCTGCCCTCCCTCCCTTCCCCCCTCCCTCCCTCACACACACACAGCCCAGCTCACACACACACACACAGCCCAGCTCACACACACACACACACAGCCCAGCTCACAAACACACACAGCCCAGCTCACAAACACACACAGTCCAGCTCACAAACACACACAGTCCAGCTCACAAACACACACACAGCCCAGCTCACACACACACACAGTCCAGCTCACAAACACACACACAGCCCAGCTCACACACACACACACACACACAGGTCAGAGAACTCAGGAATAGGAAGGAGGGGCAGGGAGGGCAGATGGCATGCTGAGCAGGGTGTGACTGTGTGTGTGTGTGTGTGTGTCAGCTGGGGCTGTGTGTGTGTGTGTGTGTGAGCTGGGCTGTGTGTGTGTGTGTGTGTGAGCTGGGCTGTGTGTGTGTGTGTGTGAGCTGGGCTGTGTGTGTGTGTGTGTGAGCTGGGCTGTGTGTGTGTGTGTGAGCTGGGCTGTGTGTGTGTGTGTGTGAGCTGGGCTGTGTGTGTGTGTGTGAGCTGGGGCTGTGTGTGTGTGTGTGAGCTGGGCTGTGTGTGTGAGCTGGGGCTGTGTGTGTGTGTGTGTGTGAGCTGGGGCTGTGTGTGTGTGTGTGTGTGTGAGCTGGGCTGTGTGTGTGTGTGAGCTGGGGCTGTGTGTGTTTGTGAGCTGGGCTGTGTGTGTGTGTGAGCTGGGCTGTGTGTGTGTGTGTGTGAGCTGGGCTGTGTGTGTGTGTGTGAGCTGGGGCTGTGTGTGTGTGTGTGAGCTGGGCTGTGTGTGTGAGCTGGGGCTGTGTGTGTGTGTGTGTGTGTGTGAGCTGGGGCTGTGTGTGTGTGTGTGAGCTGGGCTGTGTGTGTGAGCTGGAGCTGTGTGTGTGTGTGTGTGTGAGCTGGGGCTGTGTGTGTGTGTGTGTGTGAGCTGGGGCTGTGTGTGTGTGTGTGTGTGTGTGTGTGTGAGCTGGGCTGTGTGTGTGTGTGTGAGCTGGGCTGTGTGTGTGTGTGTGAGCTGGGCTGTGTGTGTGAGCTGGGCTGTGTGTGTGTGTGTGTGTGTGAGAGCTGGGCTGTGTGTGTGTGTGTGTGTGAGCTGTGTGTGTGTGTGTGTGAGCTGGGCTGTGTGTGTGTGTGTGTGAGCTGTGTGTGTGTGTGAGCTGGGCTGTGTGTGTGTGTGTGTGTGTGAGCTGGGCTGTGTGTGAGCTGGGCTGTGTGTGTGTGTCAGCTGGGGCTGTGTGTGTGTGTGTGTGAGCTGTGTGTGTGTGTGTGTGTGTGAGCTGGGCTGTGTGTGTGTGTGTGTGTGTGTGAGCTGGGCTGTGTGTGTGAGCTGGGCTGTGTGTGTGTGAGCTGGGCTGTGTGTGTGTGTGTGTGTGAGCTGTGTGTGTGTGTGTGTAAGCCTTCAGCTCTCTCTCTCGTATTGGTTTTCTTCTCAAGGCCTTCCACCGCTTGAGCCACGCCTCCACTCTGGCTTTGCCTGCTCATTAATTGGAGGTTTTGAGTCTCTCCCACTTGCCAGCCCAGCTTTGGCCTCACACTGCGATCCTCGGATGTTTTAGCCTCCTGCGTGGCTGGAATTGCAGGGGTGAGTACGGGCACCCAGACCCCAGAGCAGCTTCTAGAAAGCTGGTCCTGGAATAGAACGGCGTTCCTTCCCACCTTCCCACCGTGTCCCACGTCTGGGCTTCCTGTCTACGCTTCCTCTCTCCCTCCTTCTACGAGCCTCTTGCCTCTGGCTTCATTTTAAACGTTTTTATTGCTGTTATAAAGGTGATGTACGGAGAGGACACAGTTACATAAGTCAGTGAAGAGCCCATTTCTGGGCTGGGCAGGTGGCTCAGTGGTAGAGTGCTCGCCTAGCATGCATGAAGCCCCGGGTTCGATTCCCCGGTACCACAGACACAGAAAAAAGCCAGAGCTGAGGGGCAGCGCCCAGGCCCTGAGTTCAAGTCTCGTGGACTCTCCCTGGCTGGCTTTGGCACTGTCATGGTCTGATCTCAGCCTCCTTGAGTGGCAGGGATGACAGGTGTGAGCCACGGTGCCCGGCCTCAGCTGCATGTTAACCATGAGCTCGAAGTGTGAAAATACAAATGCAAGTGGAAATGTGTGTGTGTGGGTGCGCACGCGTGTGTGTCTGTCCCCTCGGTGTCTCTTGCTTCCTTTCTCACGGGTGAACAAAACTGTGGCTTTCCAGGTGTGGTGTGTGCTGGGTTCAAATCCTGCCCCATTGCTCGCGGTGTGTGAGTCAGAGACTTCCTTAACCTGTTTGTTTTTCTCATCGACCTGGTAACCTTAACCCCCCGTGGCACAATTCCCGCCCTCCGGGCTCCGCTCGGGCTCCTGTGTGTTATGTATTTTTGGCTCTGGTGCTTGAGCTCAGTACCTCTGGCTTAGTTGTTTCTCCATTCCAGGCTGGTGCTCTACCCCTCGCACCATGGCTCTACTCCCGGCTCAGGGGAGACCAGAGTCTCATGAACTTTCCCTTCCCCCCAGCTGACTTCACGCCTTGATCCTCAGACCTCGGCCTCCCGAGTTGGCTGGGATTACAGGCGGCAGCTTCGGCACCTGGCCCTGTCCTCATTTTCTGTTTGTGTCTGCTCGCTCTATCTACTCTGCCATCAGTGACACCCAGCTCCAAGGGGAAAGATCAGCAGGACTTCCCAGGACAGATCACCCCCAAATGAGGGCTTGGGGCACCCCCCCACACCCCCACCCCGGGGACAGGAGTCAGGAGAAACCAGATTTCTCCCTTCAAGTGAGGAGAGAGTCCCAGCCTCCCAGGAGCAGGGAGGAGAACGGAAATGAGCTAATGACAGACTGTCGGTTTAATTATGTCCCCCTCTGTCCCTCAGGATCGTGGCTCCACCCTGAAGTTTTCTCCTCGGCCCCGGGCTTTCCTGCTGCTTCTTGTGGAGATGGGGTCTCTCTCCTCCGCTGCCCCTGGGTGGGCTGCTGTGGATAGCGATCCTCCGGATCTCAGCCTCCCGAGTGGTGGCAGTGAGGAAAAGCGGGGGGTGGAGAAAGTGCCACGGGGGACTGGGGGTGTGGTGACCTGCGGGAGGTCACCGATGTCCCCAGGCGTGATCACGTGACCAGAGCAGTGTGCGTGCGCTGTGTGTGCAGTGTGTGTGTGTGGCTGCAAGGCGAGGAGTCCGAGTGGAAGGCAGAGAGCTGGCGTCAGGCTTGGACTGGGCTGATGAAGGGTCTCTCTGTTCTTGGGCTTTGCCGGCTGCTTCAGTTTCTGCTGCTCATGGTTCGCTTTTTCTGGTCTCTGAAGCTAGCGTTGAGTAATGAGAGCGTCTAGGGCGGTATTTATTCGTTTTAACGGGGAGACACAGCCCATTAGCGGCTCCTATTCAATTAGTGGCTTCCACCAGGCCTCGAGAAACAGAATAGACTCGAATAAGCTACAATACTAGAATGAGAGGAAATGGAATAAAGAGCGCAGCCGGGCGCTGCTCAGCGGCGTGGGCAGGGCTGGGAGGTGGATATTTTATTAAGGTAAAAAATCTCCACAGGGCTGGGCAGGTGGCTCCGTGGTACAGCGCTCGCCTCGCATGCATGAAGCCCTGGGTTCGAGTCCTCAGCGCCACAGACACAGAAAAAGCTGGAGGTGGCGCTGTGTGTGGTTCAAGTGGTAGAGCGCCAGCCCTGAGCACTTCCCATCTTCTCCCAGAATTACCCACCACAGGGATCCAGAAGGTCATAGGTCACGCAGGAAGTGTCCCCGGCCGGATCTGAACTCCTGGGAGCCAGGTCTCATGGGCTTTTCTGCCTGGCCTGGCTTTGAACCGCCAACCTCAGGTGTCAGCCGCCTGAGTCGCTGGGGTTCACAGGCGGGAAGCCGCCGTGCCCGGCTCCCGAGCGTCTAATGAAGGCACAGAGGTACGGCGGCCGCGGAGGGGAGGGGAGGGGGCGCTTCTGGGGAAAGGGAGGTGGCTGGCTGGCTTTTCCTGCTTGATTTCCTCTCCGAAGTGCCGACATCATCATCATCACCACCATCATTAAACACGTACTAATTGCACATAATACCGGGGTCCAGATTAATTGCGTGTAGTATTGGGGTTCAGTGTGATGTTTCCACCCACCCATCCACCCTCTATCCCTCCATCATCCACCCACCCAACCATCCACCCACCCACCCATCTATCCACCCACCCATCCAAGCATCTACCCATCCATCCACCCACCCATCCATCCTCCATCCACCCACCCATCCCATCTACCCACCCATCCACCCTCTATCCATCCATCATCCACCCACCCACCCATCTACCCACCCATCCACCCATCCATCCATCTATCCATCCATCCATCCATCCATGCATGCATCTACCCATCCATCCATCCATCCATCCATACACCCACCCATCTACCCACCCATCCACCCACCCATCCATCCATCTATCCATCCATCCATCCATCCATGCATGCATCTACCCATCCATCCATCCATCCATCCACCCACCCATCTACCCACCCACCCACCCACCCACCCATCCACCCTCCATCCATACATCCATCCATCCACCCATCCATCCACCCTCCATCCATCCACCCAACCATCCACCACTCATCCATCCACTCACCCATCCATCTACCCACCCACCCACCCACCCACCTATCCATCCATTCACCCTTCCATCTACCCACCCACCCTCCATCCATTCATCCACCCCCCCATCCATCCACCCACCACCCATCCATCCATCCATCCACCCACCCATCCATCCATCTCTGATCAATCTTTTTTCTACTCACCCACCCCCCCAGCCCCTCCACACCTCCAATCTCTTGTAGTCTCTTTTCTCCTTTCAGGTTTGCCTGCTTTAATTCAGACGTAGAGAACTCGGGATGTGTGTGGCATTTTGTCTTTGTTTTCTGTTTGTCTTTTGATTAACATAATGACCAGTTCCAGGATGTTCTTCTTCTTTATGACCAGGCAGTGCACCATGAGTCTACATTACCCCCGTCATCTACAACAGATGCTGCCCTTGGCAGTGTAACTGCCAACTAAGTTGTACAGGTCCCCAAGTGACTGACTGGGTGTGGTGGCTCCTGCCTGTAATCCCAGCTACTCAGGAAATCACCAGGAGACCCTGCCCCCATCCAAGTTTCAACCAATAAGCTGGGCCCCAGGCCAAAAGTGGGAGAATCCTATTGGAGAAATAAATAAAGCAAGAAGGGCTGGGGAGGTGCCTAAGCATGTGTGAGGGCCTGAGTTCAAACCCCAGGACCACCCAAACCCAAAACACAACCCAGGTCTCTCTGCGTCCCCAGGTGGTAGCGAGGGAGGGGAGTCAGAGCGAGTGGGTGCTGGCGGCTCCGGCAGTTCTACAGGGTACTGAACCAAGTTCTATTCTGCCCCGCACTCCACTGGGGAAGCAGATGGCCTAGGGGAAAAATCCAATTTAAAAAAGGGGAGAAATTGAATTAGCTCGCCGGAGATCTGGCAGGGCCAGACGGGAAGTGGAGATAAATGCACCAGACCCACAGGGAAGGCTGAGCTGGCTGGGGGCAGAAATTATCCCCCGATCCCTTATCCCTGAGCCGGTTTCAAATCCAACTTCTTTGCTTGAAGCTGGGTGCTTGTGAAGCCCATTCCTGTCAGCCCAGCTCATTAGGAGGCCGAGATCTGGAGGATCCTAGTTGGAGGCCAGCCTGGGGTAAGCAAATCCAGGAGACTCTGATCTCCAATGAAGCCCAGCGAAGAGTCGGAAGCAGGGCGGACGGTGGCTCAAAGTGGTAGAGCGTCAACCGAGCGTGGAAAAGTACCCAGGGATAGTACCCAGGCTCTGAGTTCAAGTCCCAGTAAACCACTAACTCAATACATGAAAGGAAATAATGGAAGCAAACCTCCCAGACCCCCCTCACATATTGTCATCATCTTTATTATGTATCAAATTGTCTTCAAATATAAGTTACAACCCGATTAAATTTGATAGACATTTTTTTTTCCTTTTAAATCTATGTAAGGCAAAAAAGAAAATTTTCTCTCTATGTACAACATCTTCTGTGTAGAGTCTGGGCTGCGTAGTACCTTTCTTTGCAGGATTTCTGCTACATGGAGCAAGCACAATACAAAATACAAAATATCTTTAAAAATAGAAGGTGAAAGCCAAGCAAACCCCTAAATCTCTCCCCCACCATGTCAATATGGGGTAATGCATGACAGGACAGGGAGGAAATGACTTTTGTTTAGAAATGCGAAAGGAAGCCTGTTAGTGGTAAAAAAACAAAACAACAAACCCTAAACAACACCAAAGCCAAGGACAGCAACAAGAATAAAAACAAGCAACGCTATCAGGGGGGAAGTCTCCTGCTCAGGTGTTTGCCAGCTGAATCTACACCATCTCTCGGTTCCGCCGGATGGCACAACATAAAATCATACTGAAAATCATGCCGAAAATCTGCAAGACACAAGGATAGGGGCGATTTCATCTCGAGGTAGGCCCAAGGACAAATGACTAAGGAAACAGCACCCAGGAGGTTTCTGGGAGTTAACAGGTACTAAAGAGCCGGGTGCTGCTGGCTCCCGCCTGTCATCCTAGCCCCTCAGGAGGCTGAGGTGTGAGGATTGGAATTCAAGGCCGTGAGACTCTGATCTCCCATGAACCCCCAGAAAACCAGAAGTGGCGCTGTGGCTCAAGGGGTAGAGCACCCGCCTTGAGCTGAAGAGCTGAGGGACAGCGCCCAGGCCCTGAGTTCAAGCCCCAGGACTGACGCCCCCCCTCATCCTCCCCCCAAAATAAGGTACTAAAGCATGAAGATGAAGGCTGGAGAATGAGAAGGACCACTGGACTCGACAGATGATAAGGACAGGACTAAAAGCTCAAATTCCAGCAGTGGTTACAGGGGTCAGGGCTCTGTGGGGAGGTAAAGGTGTGTGTGTGTGTGTGTGTGTGTGTGTGTGTGCGCGTGTGTGCGTGTGTAACAGGGTCTGTGGCCGCCAGCCCCACCCCAGCCCGAGGCCAGTACTTGTTTTCATCCTGGTGTGGTGCATTGTGTCATTGTGTCTTTTTAGTGAAAGCTGACTCGAGCGTGGTGGTTGTTTTGATGCCAGGCCTGGGGCTTGGACTCGGGGCCTGGGCGCCGGCCCTGAGCTTTGTGCTCCAGGCTGGCGCTCGACCCCTTGATCCGCGGCACCACGTCCGGTTTTCGGGTGTTTCCTGGGAGGTCGGCGCCTCACGGCCTTCCCTGCCCGGGCTGGGGCCGGGCTGACCGGCGGGGCTTGCTGTCTGACAGCTGGTGGGAGGCGAGGGTCTCAGTGACTTTCCAGTCCAGGCTGGATTCGAACCGGGGGCCTCCGATCGCAGCCTCGGAGCGGCCGGGATGACGGCGCTCCACCCCCTGGCCGCCTGCTCGGGCCTCGCGCTTCGAGCCCGGTCCGCTGCGCGCCGGGCCCTGCGCCCCCACACTGCGCAGGCGCAGGGAGGACCCACCGCGCAGGCTCAGAGCGGTACCTAGGAAGGAGGCCCGCCTCACTGCGCATGCTCAGAGCGGTACCTAGGAAGGAGGCCCGCCTCACCGCGCAGGCTCAGAGCGGTACCTAGGAAGGAGGCCCGCCTCACTGCGCATGCTCAGAGTGGTAGCTAGGAAAGAGGCCCCGCCTCACTGCACATGCTCAGAGAGTGGTGCCTAGGAACGCAGCCCGCCTCACTGCGCATGCTCAGAGAGTGATGCCTGGAAAGGAGGCCTCGCCTCACTGCGCATGCTCAGAGAGTGGTACTTGGGAAGGAAGCTCCGCCTCACTGCACATGCTCAGAGAGTGATATCTAGGAAAGCGGCCTCGCCTCACTGCGCATGCTCAGAGTGGTACTTGGGAAGGAAGCTCCGCCTCACTGCGCATGCTCAGAGAGTGGTACCTAGGAAAGTGGCCCGCCTTACTGCGCATGCTTAGAGAGTGGTTCCTAGGAAGGAGGCCCCGCCTAACTGCGCATGCTCAGAGTAACACCTAGGAAAGTGGCCCCGCCTCACTGCGCATGCTCAGAGAATGGTACCTAGAAAAGCGGCCCGCCTTACTGCGCATGCTTATAGAGTGGTACCTAGGAGGGAGGCCGCCTCACTGCGCATGCTTAGAGAGTGGTACCTAGGAAGGAGGCCCCCCGCCTGCCTATGCTCAGAGCAACACCTAGGAAAGTGGCCCCGCCTCACTGCGCATGCTCAGAGAGTGGTACCTGGGAAGGAAGCCCCGCCCAGTGCGCATGCTCAGAGCGTGGTACCTGGGAAGGAGGCCCTGCCTCACTGCGCATGCTCAGAGCGTGGTACCTGGGAAGGAGGCCCTGCCTCACTGCGCATGCTCAGAGCGTAGGCCCCGCCCTCCCCACCACCTGCCACTCACCATGACCACGGCGATGCCAATGCCCACCGCGCCGATGATGTGGAACTTGCTGTCGAAGACCTCTTGGATGGCATCGGGGCAGGGCTTAGGGGGCAAAGGGGACCGGGGTCACACAGTCGCTTCCGGGTCACCAACTCCCCTCCCTCAGCCCCCGCCCCCAGGGAACGGGAGGCCTGAGAAGGGGCTGGGGACACCCATGGGAACCTGGGCAAGGCCTGGGCTCCCCTCCCCTCCCCACCCCCCTCCCTCCCTCCCGCCCCCCCTCCCCTCCCCCTCCCCTCCCTCCACCCCCCCCTCCCCTCCCCCTCCCTCCCTCCCCTCCCCCCTCCCTCCCTCCCCTCCCTCCCCATGGGAACCTGGGCAAGGCCTGGGCTCCCCCTCCCCTCCCCTCCCCTCCCCACCCCCCTCCCCTCCCTCCCCCCTCCCTCCCTCCCCTCCCTCCCCATGGGAACCTGGGCAAGGCCTGGGCTCCCCCTCCCCTCCCCTCCCCCCTCCCCTCCTCCCCCACCCTCCCCCTCCCTCCCCTCCCCACCCCCCTCCCCTCCCCCCTCCCCTCCCCCCTCCCCCCTCCCTCCCCTCCCCCCTCCTCTGCCCCCCTCCCCTCCCTCCCCATGGGAACTTGGGCAAGGCCTGGGCTCCCCCTCCCCTCCCTCCCCTCCCCACCCCCCTCCCTCCCCTCCCTCCCTCCCCCCTCCTTCCCTCCCCCCCTCCCTCCCTCCCCCCTCCTTCCCTCCCTCCCCCTCCCTTCCCCCCTCCCTCCCCTCCCCCCTCTCCCTCCCCTCCCTCCCCTCCCCACCCCCTCCCTCCCCTCCCCACCCCCCTCCCTCCACCCCCTCCCCCCGCCCCCCTTCTCCTCCCCTGTGTTTTGCTGGGCCTGGGGACGGCACGCAAGGCAGCCATTCCCCCACTGAGCTACTTTCTTGCGCATGCTGGTGCTCTCCTACTTGAACCATGCCTCCAGCCTGCCTTTTTGCTGATTGGCTGGAGCTGGTCTCGGGACTTTGTTATTTTTGGCCTGAGCTGGCTCGGGCCCTCCGTTCTTCACATCTCCTGCGTAGTTAGGATTAAAGGCACCAAAGACCAGCCCTCGGCCTTTGGCAGGCTAGTAGTTCTGGTGCGCGCTCTGTGTGTGTGTGTGTGTGTGTGTGCGCACACGCCAGTACTGGGGCTTGAACTCAAGGCCTCATACACTTAGCTGCACTTGAGCCACACCTCCACTCTGGCTTTTTGCTTGGTTCTTCAGGGGTCAGAGTTCCTTGGATTTGCCTGCCCTGGCTGGCTTTGAACCTTGATCCTCTCAGCTCTCATCCTCTTGAGTAGCTGGGATGGCGGGCGTGAGCCTTGCAAGTTTGTGGACTTGTCCACCACTGAGGCCTGTCCCAGGAGGCCAGGGCACGACAGCAATGCGGTGTTCGAGATCTAGATGAATCACTTCCTGTTTCCCCTGTGTGGCCCCCCCTCCATCCAAAGCCAATAGGAGCAGTAGCACCAGAGAGTTCCTCAGTTTACCTTAACTTGGATGTTGTCCAAAAGGTCTTTTTTGGGGCAGATGTCTGAGATAAATTGCTCCACACCTCCAATCAGACCGCAGCAGTTCAACTGCAGAGAGGAGGGAGAAATGGGGGTGACACATGAACACACACACACACACACACACACACACACACGAACAACAAACAACCCAGAACTGGAATCGAAGGACCCGGATGTGCAGCCAGGACCCCGGAAACGGGCAAAGAGAAACCTACCGCATAGTGAATGGCTCTCAGAGTGTCCCTCTGGGGTTCATCCTTGTTCTTTAGCTTGCTGTAGGTGTCCTTGTAAAACTTCTGGACCTCCTTAATCACCTGGGATGCACAGACCGGCGTGTGACACACGCAGCCACTGTTTTCAAGGCCACATGTCTGCACTCTTGGAAAATGGCATCAGGTAGACCAACCTCTCCCTGGGTCTCGTTTGACCTTCTCTAAGAACCTGGCCTGGCCACTTTTCTCCTGTTCCCTTCCACCTTGGGTAGATCTCTTCCCTGTTTTCTTCCTGGTTCGTTGGTGAGAAGAACCTCTCAGATTTGTCAGCTGGGACTGGGGTTTCGAACCTTGATCCTTCTACCCCAGCCTTCTGAGTAGCGCCCGTCTCTCCCCCCACTGCTCAGTGTCGGGCTGTGTGACCTGTGGCAAGCTGTGTTCCTTCTCCAGACCTCAGTCTCCCCAGTCAGGATCCTAAGAGATCTCCACCCCCCCCAGCCACACCCACCTCATCCTTGTGCGAATAGCCCCAGATGGCTGCAGCGATCTCGATGGCAAAGATCACCAGGAGGAATCCGAAGAACTGGGAGAAAAAGAGAGGATGCGGTGAGAGCCCCCAATTGGCTGGCTGTGAAAATCAGCTGGTGTCTGGAACTGTGTGTGTGTGTGTGTGTGTGTGTGTGTGTGTGTGTCACACATGAACCTTCCAGAAGGGGCAGCCTAGAGTCATGACTCTCACCCTCTAGCAACAGGGTAAGGCCCAGCTCCAGCCCACAGCGGGAGAGGGAGGGTAGAGCGGTCAGGGGGCCATGAGACACTCACTGTGGACTTGGGGCACCCACGGTGGAGTTTGGGGGGCACACTCCTGACCAAGAGGTGGAGAAGGGAAAAGAGGGGAGGGGGGGGGGAAACAAACACAAACGTGGAACCCGGAGGAAGGGGTAAGTAATGCCAGGGCAGGCCTCGGGGCCTTGGCCCACAAACATGGCGGCCCACCAACATGGCGGTGGCCATGACACAGACACGTGGAGACACAGGAGGGGCACTCACCAACCCCAGCATGCACTGGGATTCTTGGACAGCGCCACAGCAGCCCAGGAAGCCCACCAGCATCATCAGGGCGCCCGCTCCGATCAGAATGTAGACTCCTGAGGAGGGGGTGTGGGTGTGAGCAGCGGGGTGGGGAGAGGAGAGGACGCCAGGCTGAGCCGGGGGCCTCCTGGCCTTCCTCGCCTCCTGCCTCCTCCCCTCCCCCCGACACCCCCAAATGGGACGGACGCACATCCTGGGACTTGGAGGACTCTCCCCAGAATGCTGTGTCCACCCCTGCTTTGGGGTGTCCTGCCCTGTGCACCCGACTTAGGATCATCTCCCCTGGCTGGGTGGACATCAGAAGACTTCCTAAATGTAAATTTAATTACTATTCTTCTTATTAGAACCACACCTCTACGTCGAAAGGTGGTGGCTGCTGGTTAATTAGAGGTAAAGGAGTTTCTCCGCTTTGTCTGCCTGGCCTGGCTTCCACCTGGGATCCTCCGACCTCAGCCTCCCCCCAGACGCTAGATTGACAGGTGTGAGCCACCAGTGCCTGGCTGGAGGATCCGGTGGCTGGGCTGACCTCTGGCCAGCTCTTGCCCATCAGCTGGGCCTCAGTTTCCTTTCCTAGCAAAATGAGAGCGTGAGAGGGAGGCTGCTAGAGAGTTCCAGGAGATCCTCAGAGTGCACCGAGGTGGCAGGGACTCTTCATAAAGGGGGGACAGATCCTTCTTAGCCAGAAGGCAGCACTGCCAGGTCTCATGGGGAGGGGGGGATGTGGGAGACACCCCAAACAACGCACATTCCTGAGGTGGGAGGCTGGGGCGGGGTCCCCAGAGGGCCCCCGCTCACAGTGGACTGCCCTGCCCTTTGCGGGCCACCAGTAGAGGGTTACACAGCCTCTCTGTGCTACAAGGCTGGCTCTACCCAAACGTGCAAGCAGCAGCCTGGAAAGCCACCACGTCTGACATGGAAGGCCAGTTCTACAACAGGGTGGAAGCTAACCCTTCCTCCCTCCCTCGCCTTCCCTCCCCACCACCCTTCAGTACTTTGTGTGTGTGTGTGTGTGTGTGTGTATCAGTCCTGGGGCTTGAACTCAGGGCCTGGGCGCTGTCCCTCAGCTCTTCAGCTCAAGGCTGGCGCTCTACCCCTTGAGCCACAGCGCCACTTCTGGTTTTCTGGTGGTTCACTGGAGATCAGAGTCTCAGGGACTTTTCTGCCCAGGCTGGCTTTGAACCGTGATCCTCAGATCTCAGCCTCCTGAGTAGCTGGGATGACAGGCGTATGCTACCATGCCCAGTCATAGATGAGAGATGTAGTCTAGCAACCTTTATAACTGGGCTGGCCTGGGACAACGAGTCTCTGATCTCTACTTTCCTAACAGCCGGGACTACAGGCTTCAGCCCCCTGGCCCCATTGGGTGTTTATTTCATTTTCACAGAGATGGCCGAGGCTGGGAATGTAGCTCAGTGGCAGAACACAAGCACGCACATGCACACGCAGATTCCTGCCAGGATTAAATGATCCAACCAACATCTGGGCAACAAATGCGGTGACTCATCTGGAGGACACAAGGATGGGTCATCACGTTATAAAACCACACCAGGGCACCAGGCACGGGGGGGGGGGGGTCCCCCGCCTGTCATCCCAGCGACTCAGGAGGCTGAGATCGGAGGATCGCGGTTCAAAGCCAGCCCGGGCAGGAAAGTCCGTGAGACTCTGATCTCCCAGGAACCACTCAGAAAACCTTGTCTTCGAACCTGGGGCTGCAGAGTCAGGGCTACACTTGAGCTGTTCCCCCTCCCGCTCCCCTCCCGCTCCCCTCCCTCTCCCCCCTCCCCTCCCCCTCCCCCTCCCCTCCCTCTCCCCCCTCCCCTCCCCCTCCCCCTCGCACACATTGCATGGCAGCTGGCGGTGAGGGCAGCAGACAGTGGGGACCCCCCACCCCCCGCAGCCCCCCCAGGAGCAGGGGGCACACAGGGAGCGTCTGTGTGTCTCGGTGCCATCACGTGGGCATGCTGGCAAGCCCCGCTTGGCATGAATGTGCGCATTGTTCCCCCGAGCGCCCGGCCTGCACTGGGCCCGGGGACAAACGCCAGCTGGTCCCCGCGGCCCACACAGGCTGGACCTGGGGGACCCCAGATCCCTCCACGGGGAGGGGGAGAGCCGGGTCACAGCCGAGGTGACACCTTGGGGTGCCAGGGGTGAGAAAATGGGGAGCCATTGGGAGAGAGCAGCATTTACCAACAACCAAAACCCCACTGGGAGGGCCGCCCCAGCGCCAGGGCTTTTCCCTGAGTAGCACAGGGGCGTGGGGCCTGGCACCCCCCGCAGGAACTGGGGGTACATCAGAGCCCCAACTTTGGCCTTGTTTAAAAAAAAAGCCACAGTTCTGTGTAGACCCACACACACAAAATGCTTTTGACTTTCTTCTCTTTTTCTTTTGTTGGCCATCTTGGGGGCCTGGGCGCCGTCCCTGAGCTTTGCTCTACCACTGGAGCCACAGCGCCACTTCCGGCTTTTTCTGCTTCTGTGGTGCTGAGGAATCGAACCCAGGGCCTCAGGCATGCAAGGCAAGCGCTCTACCACTGACCCACCTGCCCAGCCCTCTTTTCTTTTTCTTTCTTTCTTTCTTTTTCTTTCTTTCTTGCTTGCTTTCTTGCTTTCTTTCTCTCTCTCTCCCGCTTTCTTTCTTTCTTAAACTTTCTTTTTCCTTTTTGATATAGCAGGGCTTGAACTCAGGGCCTTGTGCTCTTGTCTTAGGCTGGCACTTTACCACTTGAGCCATGCCTTCAGGGCTGACTTTTTCCCCTGGTTGACTGAAGAGTCTCTTGGATGTGTCTGCCTGGGCTGACTTTGAACTGGGTCTCTCAGATCTCAGCCTCCTGGGTAGCTGGGATTATAGGCGTGAGCCACCGGTGCCCCAATGAGAAAATTCTCTTAATGGGCCTCTGAGGAGGGGTTGAATGATATTGCCACATGGAGGCTCAGTAGAGGAGGATTTAAACTAGAGAGTCTGGCAGGCTGTAAGTCTGCTTATTGGCTCCAGCAAGTTCTCGAAGGACCCAGAATTGGCCCTATCAAGTTCAGGGAAGACAGGGCAGATTGCTTAGGTGATTGCTGCCTACAGAGTCTGACCAAGCCCTGCGGCTCACCTCTATAATCCCAGCTCCTCAGGAGGCTGAGATCGGAGGATCACGGTTTGAGGCCAGCCAGGGACAGTGCCCAGGCCCTGAGTTCAAGCCCCAGGACCAGCACAAAAACCCAAAGCAGGTCTCCCTGTCACCCCAAAGAGTTCTGGGATTGCTAGAGAGCTTGGGTGACTTTCCTTCCCTTCCCTCCCCCTTTCTTCCCCTTCCCCTCCCCTCCCTCCCAGGGTCTGAGGTTGGACCCAGGGCCTCAGGCATGCTGGGAAAGCCTCGGCCGCAGAGCTCCGCCCCCAAGCCCTGGGCTGGGCTTTTCCCCAAGTCTTTGGGGAAAGCTGCGTGGAGCAGGCTTGCTGGTAATGGCCGAAGGCGTGTTCCCCTTTATAAAGCGACTGAACACTGTCTGACTCATGGAAAAACTTACTCGGCTCAGCGCTTCCTTGAGGATTACCCAGAGTCCATTGCCTGAGGCTGTTTATTCTCCTTTTGGTTAAAAAAAGAAAAAAAAAATGTCCAGGCCAAGTCAGCGAGAAAGAACAAATAAATAGATTAGTCAGGACCCCGTAGCTCACTCCTGTAATCCCCGCTCCGTCGGAGGCTGAGATCTGAGGAGGCAGGTTCAAAGCCAGCCCTGGGCAGACGCAGCCAAGAGACGCTGATCTCCACTCACTGCACCAGCGCAAAGCCGGAAGTGGAGGCGTGGCTCAAGTGGTAGAGCACCAGGCTGGAGTGGAAGGGAATCAAGCTAATCAAGAGCACAAGGCGCGCGCACACACACGCACACACACGCACACACACACACACACAGGAGGGGAAGGGCTCGGGGAAGGGCTTTGGGGAGGGATCACAAGCAAAGCCTCTTTGGCTCTTTGCCTATGGACACTGTGTGTGTGTGTGTGTGTGTGTGTGTGTGTGTGTGTGTGTGTGTGTGTGTGTGTGTGTGTGTGAGTCCTAGGACTTGAACTCAGAGCCTGAGCCCCGTCTCTAAGCTTTTGTGCTCCAGGCTGGCGCTCTACCCCTTGAGCCACTGCCCCACTTCCGGCTTTTTGCTGGTTAGTTGGGGACTCCAGACTCTGCCTTTCTTTCTGGCCACCAAGGGCCACACCCCAACCCTCGCTTCCCTTCACGGTGGAGACCAGGAAACCCTGGCAAACAGCCAGGGGACCCAGGCTCCCCGGGAACCTGCAGGACTGGTTCTTTTTTTATGTTTCGGGTGCGACCAGGATCTGAACTCAGTGCCTTGCTGACCTTTTCAGCTCCTTTTTTACCTGGAGCATCACCGTCCAGGTCAGGTCTCAACTCGCTGCCCAAGGCTTAAGGTGGAGATCCTCCTACTGCAGTTTCTCCCCGTGGCTGGGATGATAGGCAGGAGCTACTACACCCATCCGTTAGAGATTAGAGATGGAGTCCCAAGACCGACCTCTGTGATCTCTGACTCCTGAGTAGCTAGAGCCGCCATGCCCGGCCGCTCACAGACGTACACCTGTCTGTCTGGTCTGAGTCCCCCCATCCCACTTTGGATGACTTGCTCAGCCTCAAAATAACTTAGGTGGGTGCGTGGAAATGACCAAACTGACACGTGGAGTCTGACGCGAATGGCCATATCCCCAAGTCAGGCCTAAAAAAGGACAGCCAGACTCCGAGTTTATGACAAACGGCCAAGTAGCGTGTGACAGCCTTTCATCGCTCCTCCAAGATGCTAAGGCCCAGTACCTCACGCCTGTCATCCCAGCTACCCAGGGGGCTTGGAGCCAGAGGATCGTGGTTCGAAGCCAGCCTGAGCAGGAAAGGCTGCGTGAGCTGCTACCTCCAAAATAAGCAGCAAGAAGCCAGGTGAGAGGCGTGGCCCAAGTGGTAGAGCACCAGCGGCCTAAGCGAGCGGAGCAAGCTCAAGGCACTGAGTTCAAACCCAAGTACTGAACACAAACAGACACCAGGAGCTCCCAGGTAGAAAGAAAGTCAGGGCCTGGGCGCCGTCCCTCAGCTCTTCAGCTCAAGGCTGGCGCTCGACCCCTTGAGCCACAGCGCCACTTCTGGTTTTCTGGTGGTTCATGGGAGATCAGAGTCTCACAGACTTTCCTGCCTGGGCTGGCCTTGAACCACGATCCTCAGATCCCAGCCTCCTGAGTCACTGGGATGGCAGGCGGGAGCCCTGTTCCCTATTCACTCTCCAGCCCCCTGATTAATGTCAACTGTGTTTTCATCCAAGAGGCTGATTGTCCTCTGGATCCTGAGACGCTGCCGGAAGGGTGGGAAGGGAGACATGGGCCTTCCTTCCCAGTACTGCCCCTTCCCGGGACAAAAGCTTCTAAATGAAAGAAACGGCCGGGCTTGGTGGCTCACGCCTGTCATCCCAGCTACTCAGGAGGCCATCTGAGGCCAGCCCGGAGAGGAAAGGCCACGAGACTCTCTTTGTTTTCACCTCCACGGAGCCAGCAAAAAAAAAGCCAGACGCAGGGGTGTGCGGCTCTAGTGGTAGAGCACCAGCCTTGAATGAAAAAGGCACTCAGGGGCTTGAGGCCCTGAGTTCGAGTCCCGGTAATTGGCCCCCCCCCCGCCCTCCAGAAAAATAAATTAAAAGGGAAAAGCTCAGGCATGAGGAGGTAGAAGTCACAGAATGAGGAGAGAGCCGGGGAGACGGGAGGGGAGGATTTGAAGCCCTGGACAGACAGAGCCACAGCTTCGCCGGAGCTAACTTCCCACGCCGGGAAACACACCACAGACAGGCGCCATGAGAAGAAACCACATCAGTCAAACACAAATTTATGGGCACGGCTACACACACACACACACACACACACACACACTCACACACACTTTACACAAGCTTAAAAAGAGACCGGGAGTGGCTTCTGTGGCCGTTGAGTTTCTCAGGCTCCATTCCCTGAATCAACATGGGGTCTCTAAAGGCGGAGAAGGTGAGGGGTCTCCTGTAGTCCCTTACCTGTGTAGAAGCTGGAGTGGTTATTATCTTGCTCGAAGATGCTCTTGGTCTGAGAGTCGAATCGGAGCCACAGGCCGATGGACAGGACCGCGATGCCGGCCAGCTATGAGAGAGGGGGGGGGGGGGGGGAGAGGACGCGGCCATGAGTCCCACTGCCAGGAGACAAGCTAGCTTTGGGGCTAGTTCTTGATCTCTGCCCCCCTCCCCTCCCCGTGACCCCCATGATGGGCAGTGGGGAGTTCCAGAAACACCCCTCAAATACCAGCAAGTGGAGAACAAGCAATATCCCTCCCAGGAGTACGGCGGACACACAGATACTACACAGGCCGGGCGCTAGCCATCACGCCTGGAATCCCAGCTACTCAGGAGGCTGAGATCTGAGGAGCGAGGTTCCAAGCCAGCCCGGGGTGGGGGAAGGGACGTCATGAGACTCTGATCGCCAGAGAACCAGCAAGGGCAGCTGTGGCTCAGGCGATGGAAAGTGTTAGTTGATTGAAAAACAAAAAGCGAAGGTTCTGAGTTCAAGCCCCAGGTCTGGCACACACACACACACACACACACACACACACACACACACACACACACACACACACACGCACGCACACCACACATCAGCGCGGCTCCTTGTATATCTCTGGTTTACTTTTGGGGTCAGCGCTGGAACGCAGCCTCGCTCATGCCAGGTAAGCATTCTACCATGCTGCTACACCCCAGCTTTTCTCTGCTTTCCCCAATTACTCACTCCCTAAACGTACACCTCCCCTGGAGACATTCGGTCAAGGTCAGGAGCTGGTGAGTCACCAACATCACCAGGAGAGCCAGGCCCAGAAGCCTCACCCTGAGATGCACACCTGGAAATTCCCGGAATGCCTCCAATTCCAGAGGACCAAACGCTTAATTCAAAGTCTAGAAAGTTGGGGCAGAGCCGGGCGCCGGTGCGCACGCCTGTAATCCCAGCTACTCAGGAGGCTGAGAGCGGTTCCAAGCCCAGGCAGACGAGTCCGTGAGACTCTTTTATCTCCAAGGAACCCATCTCCCCCCCCCCCCAAAAAAAAGCTGGAAGTGGAGCTGTGGCTCAAGTGCTAGAGCACCGGCCTTGGAGGGCAAAAGTTCAGCAGCGCCCAGGCCCTGAGTTCAAGCCCCAGGACTGGCACAAATACAAAGATGAGGAAGGGAGGAGGAGGAGGAGGAAGGAAGGGACTGCGGGTCAAATAAACAGCCCTTCCCACCTCCCTTCTATCCGCTGCTCTGTTGTGCAGTGGTGGTGGTACTGGGTTTTGAACTCAGCTCCTTGACAGGGCTAAACTTTCCATTTCCGCTAAGCCACGCCTCTACCCGTTTTTCCTTCTGGATTTCTCTTTGTCGACGTCTTGCTTCTCTCTAACCCTGATCCTCTCCCATCCCAGCCTCCACGGAGGTGGGGGGGAGCTGGGATTACAGGCGTGCACCACCGTGCCCCAGCTAGGAACTAAGAAGGAAATCATAGAAACTTCCTGCCCAGGCGGGCCTTCAACCCCGATCCTCCGATGCTCAGCCTCCCCGAGGAGCTGGCGTGAGCCACTGGGATCCACCCAGGGGTTTCAAACGTAAATAAAGGACAGAAATGCTCCTCATTATTCAGTTGTCTTGGGAAGTCGAGGCTGGGAAGAGAACCACCATCCTGGTTTGTGTTTTGTGGGTCTTACATTCCTATTATTATTGTTTTCTGTGTGTGCTGGTGAGACTTGAACTCAGGGCCTGGGTGTGCGGGTCCCTTTGGCTTTCTCCCCGCTGTTTTTGGCCGGCGGAGTGGAGTGCGCGATCCTCCCATCCCAGCCTCCTGGCTGAGCTCAGGCCTGACTCCTTCCTGGGTTGAATGAGGGCAGGTGGATTACTTTGGGGTTCCTCCCCCCTCCCCCCTTCTTCCCACTCCAACCTTTTACACACACACACACACACACACACACAGGCGGTGACATTTCAAAACAAAAGTCAGACCTCCTTTAGGGCCTCTGGCCTCGCCCATCTCCATAGCAACCAGGCTGGGCAGGGAGTGCCAGGCCGGGGCGGGGCGCGGGCAGCTCCAAGCAAGAACAAACAGGATCCCAGTCGCAGGCTGCCCTCACCCTCTCCCACCTGCCTCCTCCCCCACCCCGCAGAGCCGGGGAGAGGAAGCGCCGAGGCCAAGGGAGGACTGTTGGAAAGTTCTAGAACTTCTTGGGGGGGGGGGGGCGGCGGGTCTCTCTGGCATCCAGGCCCACGTTATGAATTCAACCACAAAACCCAACGCGGTCCCCTCAGCAGAAGGGAGGAGACGCCGCAAGCCCAGCCCAGCCTCAGGGACGCGTGCTGTGCAGTCCCGCACGCCTGTAATCCCGTCTACTCAGGAGGCTGAGATCGGAGGATCACGGTTCAAAGCCAGCCCAGGGCAGGAAAGTCTCTGAAGACTCTTATGTCCAGTGAACCAGCAAAAAGAAAAGCTGGAAGTAGAGACGTGGTTCAAATGGTAGAGTGCCAGGTTGTTGTTGTTTTTGTCGGTCATGGGTTTTGAACTCAGGGCCTGGGCGCTGTCCCTCAGCTCTTCAGCTCAAGGCGGGCGCTCTACCAATTGAGCCATAACACCACTTCTGGCTTTTTCTGTGTCTGTGGTGCTGAGGAATCGAACCCAGGGCCTCATGCATGCAAGGCGAGCGCTCTACCACTGAGCCACCTGCCCAGCCCCAGTGCCAGGTTTTAATGAATAACTCAGGGACAGCACCCAGGCCCTGGGTTCAAGCCCCATGACCAACTCTCTCTCTCTCTCTCTCTCTCTCACACACACACACACACACACACACACACACACACGGATTAGGAGGTAAGAAGGAGACACTAGCTAGTCAGTCTTCGGCTTCTGGATTCTCCACCCACCCAAGAAGCGCCACCCACAAGACCGGGGCTTGAACTCAGGGCCTGAGCGCTGTCCCTGAGCCTCTTTGAGCTCAAGGCTGGCGCTCTACCCCTTGAGCCACAGCGCCACTTCTGATTTTCTGTTCCTTGGAGATAAGAGTCACACAGACTTTCCTGCCCGGGCTGGTTTCGAACTGCGATCCTCAGACCTCAGGTAGCTGGGATGACAGGTGTGAGCCACCGGCGCCCGGCTAGTCCCCAAGATCTTGGTGAAAGCTTCCAGATTTCTTAGGCCAAGCTGAATTGTGACCTCCACTAACTCAGTTTCTAGAAAAAGATCATTTAAAAAATCTTAAACACGTAACACAGCCAAGCCAGGCTTCCATGGCTCACAGCCATAATCCTGGCCTGCTGGAGGATTCTCGAACTTCACGAGAGCCTATCGTCTCGGAAACATCCAGCAAAAATCAGGACGGGAGGCGTGGTTCAGGTGGTAGAGTGCCTTACCTACCAAGTACACCAAAGGCCCCGAGTTCCAATCTCCAATAATGCCCCCAAATTAAAAAGACAGTAACAAACCACCTCAAACTAAACCAAAGGGGGGAAAAACCCAAAGTCCTGGGTGGGGGGGGGGAGCTGTAGGTGGAGCTGGATATAGATTTTTTGCCCAGCACGGGAGATTTCTCTCTCAAGTAGAAGGCTCATTCAACTTTCCACGGCAGGCTTGCCAGATTCCTAGTCCAGAAATAAATCTCTCTCTCATTTTTCCTTCCTCCTGAAAGCAGCCATTCTGCTCTTAACCAAAATCATCTGATGCGGAAGGTCATTTGTGGGTGTTTTGCCTTAAATTCCAGGAGACCACGCATTTGCTTTCCACCCTGTAAACAACACGCTTTGCTTACACACTTGAGCGCTTGGGCCAGCGGCTCCTGTCTGTCTGTCTGTCTGTCATGGAGTGACCATGTTTCCATAACTCCCAAGATGGGAAATGCCCCTTCTTTAAGACTTACTTTTTTGTACCAGGTCCTGGGGCTTGAACTCTGGGCCTGGGCGCTGTCCCTCAGCTCTTCAGCTCCAGGCTGGCGCTCTACCCCTTGAGCCACAGCGCCACTTCTGGTTTTCTGGCGGTTCATGGGAGATCAGAGTCTCTCAGACTTTCCTGCCCAAGCTGGCCTTGAACCACGATCCTCAGACCTCAGCCTCCTGAGTAGCTGGGATGACAGGCGGGAGCCACTGATGCCTAGCTTTCTTTTTCCTTCTCTTCGTCTTTTCTTCCCTCCTTTTCTCTCCCTCCCTTTCCCTTCTCTTCCCTTCTTTCCTTTTTTCTTTTTCCCTTTCCTTCTCTCCTCTTCCCTTTTGCCCTTCCCCTCCCTCCCTCCCTCCTTCCCTTCCTTCCTCCTTCCCTTTTGTCTGTGAGGAAGACCCTCTGATTTCATCATATCCTTTAAGAAGGTAAGGATTTCCGAATCTATGATGTCAGCTGTGCGCAGCGTGCTCCAAGCTACCAACCATTAAGTCATGAAGTCATTGTCTTATTTTGATGGGGAAGAGGAAGGAAATGACGGGCTGGCCTTCATCATGATGAAATGATCTTATCTAGGGGACAGGACACGGCTCCCCACAGCTGCCCACACCCGTGATGGAAAGGAACATGCCAGGCACTGAGGCAGATTCCCAACGACAGCGCTGCGAAATGGAGGAAGGGCTGTACCGTGTGTCCACAGAATTCCACTCGCCACGGATTTCTCCTGATGGCTCAGAACTGGAGACTGAGATGTGTGTGTGTGTGTGTGTCGGCCCTGGGGTTTGAACTCAGGGCCTGGGCACTGCCCCTGAGCTTATTTTCACTCCAGGCTGGTGCTCTACCACTTGAGCCAGACTTCCACTTCTGGCTTTTTGGACCTGAAGAGATCAGAGTTCTCAGGGACTTTCCTGCCTCTGTCCTCAGATCTCAGCCTCCTGAGTGGCTGGGACTACAGGCGTGCAGCACCGCGCCTGTGCTGGGACTGAAAATATTAAAGCGATGAGACAAGAGCGTCAGGCTTCCCTTGGAGGGAAGCGCAGAGGATTTGAACTCAGGGCCTCGTCCTCTGGGTTGCCCAAGCCAAACCCTGCGGGCTAGTGACCGACAGAAAAGACCATGGTATGCTCCAGCTCCTAGTAAGTTCCAGATCATTCTACCCACCCCAGAAACCCTGCCTCCTTCTCCAACTGAACTGGACAGGAAACTGGGAGGGCAGAGAACCACCCCCTTCTTCCCCCAGGGCTATTCGAAGGAAGGATCCACCCCCACGCACCCCTCAAAGGAAGGGGTGAGGAGACCGTAGGCCAGGGAAGAAAGCTCATGTTGGGGGGCAGATGCTGATGAGATGACCCGGATGTAGCTGCTTATCAAAAGCCTTCCACATGCCGTGGGTTAGTGGTGTATGGCGGACAGCGAGGTCTGGGGGAAGAGTGTGTGTGTGTGTGTGTGTGTGTGTGTGTCTGTCTGTCTGTCTGTCTGTCTGTCTGTCTGTCTGTCTGTCTGTCTGTCTGTCTGTCTGTCTGTCTGTCTGTGTAAGACTCTCTCACCCAGACATCAGGAGTCAGCATCTTGGACACTGGCCACCCTGGATTGGTTCAAAGAAAGCATCGTAAGGAAGATCTGGCCAGGGGACCGGACACCTCTTGTGTTTTGTTTGTCTTTAGCAGGGAAGACACCTGGCCTCAGCTCACCTCTTGTCCCGCTGGAAAGTTCCAGAACAAACAGAGCACCCCGCCCCCCCCCCCCCGGCTCCAGCTCCAGCCGTGAGAAGCCATTTTAGGTAACAGGCCAAAGGCAGAAAGCTGTGGTGGTGGTGGTGATGGAGGCTGGACTCTGCAGCCATGGCTAACCCCCAACACCAGAAACAGAGGCCTTCTAGAACTTTCTTTCTCAGCACAGCAGTGTTATTTTCAGACAGTCTCTTCCCCGGCCCCACCCACCTCTAAACCTCGTCAAACTTGTAACAACACATGAAATGGAGTCCTGGCTTCGCCGTCGGGGACGGAGGCCGGAACGGAGGCCAAGGAGACCGGAGAGAGAGCAGGTGGTATCGGGCGCCGGTGGCTCCCACCTGTCATCCCAGCGACTCAGGAGGCTGAGAGCTGAGGATCGCGGGTGGAGGCCAGCCTGGGCAAAGAAAGTCTGTGAGACTCTGATCTCCCAGGAACCACCAGAAAACCCGAAGTGGCGCTGTGGCTCAAGGGGTCGAGCGCCAGCCTTGAGCTGAAGAGCTGAGGGACAGCGCCCAGGCCCCGAGTTCAAGCTCCAAGGACTAGAGTTGAGTGTGGAAGATTCTGAGCTAAATCTGTGGTTCAGATGGCTCTATCTCTTGGGAGGGAATTGCTCTGTGTCTGTCTGTCTGTCTGTCTGTCTGTCTATGCCAGTACTAGGGCTTGAACTCAAGACCTGGGCACTCTCCCCTTAGCTTTTGTTTGCTTAAGGCTGGCGCTCTACCACTTGAGCCACAGCTCCACTTCCGGCTTTTTGGCGATTCATGTTAGATATAGAATCTTAACATACTTTCCTGCCCAGGCTGGCTTTGAACTGCGACCCTCAGATCTCAGCCTCCTGAGAAGCTGGGGTGACAGGCGGGAGCCACCAGTTCCTGACTAGCCAATCCCCCCCCCTGCGCCCCAAGGTTTTCAAGCAAGCTGGGAATGGACCTGATTCACACCCAGGTCTCTGCATCCAGACCTCGGTCTACATTTTCAAGCCACCTCCCTTAGATACAGGGGATATCGTTTCTGTGGGGGAGGGAGGGCACCCCTCCCTTGCTATTGGGTGGTGGGAGGGGCAGGGGGGCAGGACTTCCTATTTCCAGCACAGCCAGGCCAGAACTCCTCTCGTCCAATCACGAAGGAGGATCTCAGTTAGGATTTCAGCTAGGAGAGGGTGGGGTCGGGACCTGAATATCAGGCAGAGGTTGGAGGGGAAAGAGTTCGAGGCCGGTCTGGGCTAGAGTGCAAGATCCTGGTCTCCAAACGAACAAACACACAAAAACTCGGGAGCAAAACACTCGAAAGCTCCCGAGGGCTGCCTGGAGAAGTAAGCTTGAGGAAATCAGAGTTTGAGGCCAACCTGTGCCCCCCAAAAATTCATGAGACTCCACCTCCACCCCAGGCTGGGCAGGGTGGAGCTACCTATCTGTTCAAGTAAAAGGGTGGGAGTCTGCTATTTCCCTGGGAAAATGGGGGAAATGTAATCAGGAGGATCGCAGTCCAGAGTGGCTCAGGAATAAGAGCTAGATGCCACCCTGCAATACACACACGCGCACACACACGCACACACACACACACACACAGAGGACACACTTCTGGCCTGGCCAAATCCTGGATTTCCCAGTTCCCCACCTAGAATACTTTGGGCATCCTGCGCTCTAACACGAGGAAGATGTTTCTCGCTCAGCCTTTCTTTTCTTTTCGCGGGGGATGAGGGAAATGAACTGGGCAGATCTGTGGCCAACACAGGAACCACCAAAAATAGGCTCAGAGAGTCTGGCTCCTGGGATGTTGGAAAAACCAGGCCGATCGCTGGCTGGGCTGTGGGCCTGGGACACTCGGTTTGCAGATAGCTGTTCTGCGCAGGCTCAGAGCCTCAGAGCGACCCCAGCGGGCTGACCCTGCACGAAGTCCTTTAACCTGCGGGGTGTCTGACATCCCAGCTACTCAGGAGGCTGAGATCTGAGGATCGTGGTTCAAAGCCAGCCCGGGCAGGAAAGCCTGTGATGTTCTTTGCTCTATGAACCAACAAAAAGTTGAAAGTGGTGCTGTGGCTCGAGTGGTAGAGCGCCAGCCCTGAGTGGAAAAAACTCTTCAGGTCCTGAGATCAAGCCCCAAACACTGGCATGTATGCGCATGCGTGTGTGTACACACACACACACAGTCACTCAACCTCTCAGGGTGGGGGGGGGTTGGATGGGACTATATATTCCTTTATTTTACCATGTTCTAGAAGAGCAGGCTTTTGATTCTAGAAGGCCCCAAACTGGTACAAGTGAACAATAAATGAATTCCCTAACATTTCCCCCCTTCTTTTCTCACGAAGTAGACAAGAGAGGGAAGAAGGAGGGGAGGAGGGACCCAAGGATCCTGAACACACCTCACCCCAATTTCTGGTTTCCTGTCTCCTCACTGTGCACAAGGGAATCTCAGGACCTCATCTCTATTATCATTCCCAACCCTATAGCACAACCTAACAGTCCCGGCCGGGCCTGGGAGGAGTATGCAAAGCAAGCCACACCTAACTGCAGCGTGTTGCTCTTGCTAGGCCTGGCATGCCACAGACTGAGTGGACTTGGGGGTGGCAATTGGGGTACACACACTGTGCCAAGTCTAGATCCACCTTCCTCCATCTCCCCCCCACCCCAGGAGCCCTAAAGCTTCATGCTTTCTAAGCAGACGGCCTGGCACCTTCACCAAGCCAGACTCGGGCAGAGGGAGCCAAAAGCTTTCCACAGAGCCAGGGCGGGGCAGGGCGGGGCCCAGCGGGGCCTGGAGGAGCCTTGGGACATATTTGGGGTGATGCCAGCGTCGGTGATTACAGGAAGTCAGCACGGTGGCAGGTCCGGTGGGAGAGAGGGAGGGATGGGGGTGTCTACTTCTGTGTCTTCTGCTTCCTTCGGATTCCCCACTGGGCCCGGCCTCAGGACCTGCCAACTTTTCTTTTGGTTTTGTTGTTGTGTGGTTGAACCCCGACTTGTTTCTGTGGCCCTGTCTCCTGAGGGTGACCCCCAAAATAAAAATCCACCTTTGAGGGGGTGTGTGTGTGTGTCTGTCTGTGTGTGTGTGTCTGTCTGTGTGTGTGTGTCTGTCTGTGTGTGTCTGTGAGTGTGTGTGTGTCTGTGTGTGTGTCTGTGTGTGTGTGTCTGTGTGTGTGAGTGTGTGTGTATGTCTGTCTGTGTGTGTGTGTGCGCGTGTGCAGCCTGGGAACTGCCATCCCAGGCTGGGCCCCCCCACTGGGGCTATACCTCCCACGTTGATCCTCATCTCTCCCTGTCCTGAGTGGCTGGGATTACAGGCGGGAGCTCCTAGACAGGGCCTCAAACGTCAGTGGTGGAGCTGGGGAAGTCAGGACACAAAAGGTCCTTCTGACTCCTGGGGTCGCCTCGGCCCGCTCCCCGCCTTGGGGGTTCTGGGCCTGTGGCCTGCGTTGGGTGGGCAGTGGGGGGGTGTCTCGGGGCGGGCAGGGGGGTGCAGCCCGCAGGTGGGACACCTGATCGGTCCCGGAAGCGCCGGGTCCCCCGCCCCCGCCCTCCGCCCCCGCCGGGCTGGAGATCGGTATCTCACTCCAGGAAGGAGGAGGAGGAGGAGGAGGAAATCAGGACGAGCGAGTCTTCCACGGGGGGGAGCGGGGCGTTCCCACGGCCCGGGGGGGGGGCGAACCCCCTCCTCCTCCCGCCGAGGCCCAGCCCGGCCTGCACCCCCACTCTGTGTACGGGGATCCCCCAAACCCCCGGCCAGCGGGGGGGGGGCTCGATCTCCTCGATGACGCGTGGGTCCCCCCTCCCCCCCTCGCAACTCGAGCCGACTGAACCCCACTTTTGTTGTTGTTGTTTCCCTGATCCCCCCAACACCCCAAATTCCCCAGCAAAACGATCGGGGCCAAGATCGGTCTTCAGGGCCCCCCTCGCCGGGGTCCCCCCTCCCGCTGCTCCCCTGCCTGTGGAGGAGCAGCGCCCCCTCTTCTCGAGGAGGGCGGGGGCACCCCACAAACGCGCGCGCCCCCCTTCCGCGCCTCGCCCGGAGCCTGTGCCCGGCGCTGCCCCGGCAGAGCCGGCCAGGGGACGCGGGGACGCGGGGACCCCGGGAGGCGGGGACCCCGGGACCCCGGGACGCGCGCCGCCCCCCCCCCACTCACCCAGAAGATGAAGTTGAATCCGAAGAGCAGGTACTTGATGCACTTGGTGCCTCCTTTGACAGGCATGATGCTGGCCGTGTGCAGACTCGGGGGGACACGCGAAGCTGGGGGGACCCGACGGTGCGGACGGGGGGGACGACGCGCTGGGCCTCCGGCTGCACTTTTAAAAAGTGCCACTCCTTAAAGGCGCGCGGTGGGCCGCGGTGCGCAGGCGCCCCGGGAGCCAGGCCCCGCCCACCGGGCCCCACCCCGCCACGCCCACACGCGAGGACACACCCCCGCCGGCACCGCCCTCGGACACGCCCACAGCCAGAAACCACGCCCCCGCCGGAAAGCGTCCGTCACGCCCCCGCCCCGCCGCGGGCCACGCCCCCGCCCCGCCGCGGGCCACGCCCCCCGCCGCGGGCCACGCCCCCCGCGGCGGGCCACGCCCCCCGCGGCGGGCCACGCCCCCGCCCGCCGCGGGCCACGCCCATCGGGGGGGTCCAAGTTCCAGGACTTCGCGCCCCCGCTCACCCCCATGCTCCTCCTGTCCCCCCCTTTTTCCTCCTGACCATCCCGGGGTCTCCCCCGTGTTGCAGGGCGAGTTTAGAACTCGGTGTTTTTAAGTGGTTTCAAGTGTCCCCACGGGGGAGGAGACCCTGTGATCGGGCTGGTTTCCGGACCCTGGAGCTGGAATGCCCCCCCCCTCCCCCCCCCCCCCCCCCGGGGGCAGAAAGCTGGAACTCCAGAACGTTCTGGGACCCAAGTATGCAAACTCCACTTCCCTGACCTGCCTGGCTCCAGGTGGAAATGCTAGGGCTTTCGAAACAACCTGGCGAGGTCTAGTTCTCTCTCCCTCTCTCTCCCTCCCCCTCCCCTTCTTTCTCTTCTCCCCCCCTCCCCCCTGCAATGTCCTTCAGTGTCTTCATCATGGGAGAAGCAGAACAGGCCCAGGACAGAAAAACCTCTAGAAACTACCTGTGGAGCGGCTTGCACACCTCTGTGCACACTACCCAGGGAGGGGCTGATCTGAGGATCACTGGAGCAGAGCCCAGACTCTGAGTTTTCAGTTAACCAGCCAAATTTAAAAAAAAATAAAGAAAGGGGGAGCGGGGACTGGAAAGGTGGCCCAGTGGTGTAGTGCTCGACTCGCATGCATGAGGCCTTGGGTTCGAATCCCCAGCAACACCTAAGCAGAAAAAGCCGGAAATGGTTCTGTGGCTCAAGTGGTAGAGCGCCAGCCTTGAGCTGAAGAGCTGAGGGACAGCGCCCAGGCCCAGAGTTCAAACCCCACGACTGGAAAAAAAGAGATGGGAGTGGAGGTGTGGCTCAAGTGGTAGAGCACCAGCCCTGAGAGACAAATTTGAGACAGCCCTCAGGCCCTGAGTTCAAGCTCCACTATACTTTCTCTCTCTCTCTCTCTCTCTCTCTCTCTCTCACACACACACACACACACATACACACCAATATAACTCAAATGTTTGCTCAGCTCATTTTTTTTTGTCAGTCCTGAGTCTTGAACTCAGGGCCTGGGCGCTGTCCCTCAGCTTTTTAGCTCAAGGTGGGCGCTCTACCCCTTGAGCCACAGCACCACTTCTGGTTTTCTGGTGGTTCATTGGAGATCAGAGTCTCACAGACTTTCCTGCCCAGGCTGGGGAAGAATCAATCACCCCGAATCAGGAGGAGAACCCGTGGCAAAGTTGGGGCTCCCACAGAGGGAAGCAAGGAAGGGGGATGTAGCAATGTGAGAGGGAGGGGTTTGGCTGAATATTCCAGGGGGTCCCCACCTATACTTTGATCCTGATTGATCAGGGCAGATCAAGATGACATGTTTTTTCTTTTTCTTTGTGCTGGTCCTGGGGCTTGAACTCAGGGCCTTGGGCGCTGTCTCTTAAGATTTACCACTCAAGGCTCGTTCTCTACCACAGTTCCACTTTCTGGCTTTTTGGTGGTTTCTTGGGGGCTAAGAGTCTCATAGTCCTTCCCGGCCCAGGTTGTCATTTGTTTCAACAGCGATCCTCCTGAGGAGCTGGGATTACAGGCATGAGTGTCTAACTCTGGCCACTGTCCATCTGTCTCCAGAGAACAGGTCTAAGGAAAAAGAAGAGGAGGAGGAGGAGAGGAGGAGGAAGAGGAAGAGAGGTTTTATTTTTCCATGTCCTTCCTCCTGCTGGCCGGGAGGGAAGAATTTAGCAAGCATTTCTATTTACAGCAGAAACTAGTTCTTGAGTAATTGTGGGTCCAAGGCTTCCTGGGAGCTTAGAAAATGACCATTTTATTATTATTTATACTTAGAAAACAGGGCCAGGCAGCCCATCCTTATATTCAGACCCACATAACATATAATTTAATTGTGTGTGTGTGTGTGTGTGTGTGCAATGCTAGCACTAAGGCTTGAATTCAGAGACTAGTGCTCACACTTTTTCTTTCTTTCTTTTTTTTTGCTCAAGGCTGGTGCTCTTCCACTTAAGCCAAAGCTCCATCCTGGCTTTTTGGTGGTTCACAGCTGTTTCTTGCTTCAGCTAGCTTTGAACCCTCGATCCTCAGATCCCAGCCTCCTGAGCTGTGAGGATTGCTCCACCAACACCAGGCCAAGAGGAGTCCTTGTAAGAAGGTCGGAAGTGGTGTGGGATCTGAGTTCGAGTCTTTGGTTTCTCTTGGGCAAGTGTCCCTCCTGTGGCCCCCCGGGGTGTGGGCATTTCGAGTTAAGGGCTGTTAATGTCCCTTCCACGCTGTGTCACCAGGGCGTTTACAAGCCACCAGGAAAGGAAAAATGGGAAAAAAAAATTAAAAATATATGGTTTGACTGAACTGGAAAAGGAAAATCTGGGTGAACCCCTGAGTCAGAGAGCACGTGGCGTGGGCCGGGCCGTCCAGGCTCTGTGAGGCTGGAGTGGAAAAACTTCTCTTCCCTTCCCTGTTTTTTTTTTTTCTTTATTTTTTAAGGGTGAGGGAAATAACATTTATTTTTTTTTGGCTCAGGTCGGGATCCATTTTGGCTCCTTCACGCCCCCTGGTGGTGGGAGTTGGACCTGCAGCAGGGGACCAGCTGGGGCCTGACCTGTGACCTCTCCTCCCTGCCCCCCCCTTCACCTCCTGGGGGGTTATGGCCCTAAATCTCTACTCCATGGGCCACCCATGGCAGTAGCCATCTTGGTTCGTGCTTGCTTCTGGAAGCTTCTTTGCTGCTCGTCTTATTTTTTTTTTTTATTTCCCCTCCCCCAGGTCCTGGGACTTGAACTCAGGGCCTGGGCGCTGTCCCTGAGCTCTTTCACTCAAGGCTGGCGGCGCTCTACCCCTTGAGCCACAGCGCCACTTCCGGTTTTCTGGTGGTTCACAGGAGATCAGACTCTCATGGCCTTTCCTGCCCAGGCTGGCTTTGAACTGCGATCCTCAGATCTCAGCCTCCTAAGTAGCTGGGATGACAGGCGTGAGCCACTGGTACCTGGCTTGCAGCTCCTCTTTCTAAGTCCACCACCTTCTAGAACCTTCTGGAACCTTCCAGTCTCTTCCTCTCGGATTATGGGGTTTGAATTTCTCCTCGGTGACTCACTCCTTGTCAAGGCTCTGCAGCATTCCCTACATATTTTGGCACTAAGCAGCCTCTCCTAAAGCGTTACTTGTGCTGATTTACTTACTTATTTTCCTCCAGAGTTCCAAAGTCCTTGTGTGGCTCGTGGTGGACTCTCTGCAGACATGTCTTTGGCGGCGTTGCTGTGACTTCTGAGAGACCAAAAAACATATGAGGGCAGAGAGGACCCAGCAGCACACACATGTGGGTGACCAGGGTTCCATCTAACCAGTCATCACTCTGACATGATGATGATGATGTCCATGATGTGCCAGTCCTGAAGCCTGAACTCAGGGCCTGGGCGCTGTCCCTGAGCCTTTCCGCTCAAGGCTGGTGCTCTGCCACTTGAGCCACAGCGCCACTTCTGGCTTTGTGATGGCTCACTGGAGGTGAAGAGTGTCATAGACTTTCCTGCCCAAGCTGGCTTCGAACTGTGGTCCTCACATCTCAGCTTCCAGAGTAGCTTAGGGATGGCAGACGAGATATCAGGGCCTGGCTGTTTTAAATAAAAGAAAATTAAAGCACACGGCTGGCTTTTCCTCCTTTTATTCATAGCTGAGCCCAATCTAACCCACATGGGCCCTTAAAACTGGAAAAAAAATCTCTGCCCCACACTGGTGGCTCACGCCTGTCATCCCAGCTACTCAGGAGGCTGAGATCTGAGGATCATGGTTCAAAGCCAGCCCAGGCAGGAAAGTCTGTGAGACTCTGATCTCCAACAAACCATCAGAAAGCCAGAAGTGGTGCTGTGGCTCAAGTGGTAAAGTTCAAATCCTTAGTGGAAAAGCTCAGGGACAGTACTCAGGCCCTGAGTTCAAGTCCCAGGACACTCTCTCTCTCTCTCTCTCTCTCTCTCTCTCTCTCTCTCTCTCTCTCACACACACACACACACACACACACACACACACACAGAATCTGTATCCTGGCCAGGGCCCGAGAGTCAGAGATATGGAAAGCTGGTTTTGCTAATAGAAGTTGCAAAAAATGAGGAAATGGATTAGCAGCAGCTCTAGAGAGGTCTGCTCTGCTGCCCACGTCTCCAGCTGAGCTACGTGCGACCTCATGCCAGACCCGCGGCCTGCTGAAATACTTGTTGTCCATGGGCTCAGTCTGCAGTGGTTCATTGAGCAATGCTGGAGAATGACTCCTTCTGTATCTTCTAGATGTTTCCATGGCACCGTGGAAACTGTGAGAAGTCTGTTTCTCCAGATTGCACATGGATTCTAGAGCCTGAAAGAACTCTGGTTAGCACGGGGCCAGCTACACACCGCTTGTGCAATTTGGGGTAAGTTAAGTCACCTGCCTGAGCTTGGGTTCCGGTTTGTAAAAAGGGGAACAAGGTAGGTGCCGGTGGCTCCCGCTGTCAGCCCAGCTGCTCAGGAGGCTGAGATCTGAGGATCACGGTTCAAAGCCAGCCTGGGCAGGAAAGTCCGTGAGACTCTGATCCTCAACGAACCACCAGAAAACCGGAAGTGGTGCTGTGGCCCAAATGGTAGAGCGCTAGTCTTGAGCTGAGGTCAGAATTCAAGATCCACAACTGAGCTCTTTTGCTCAAAGCAAGCGCTCTACCACTTTGAGCCTCAGCCCTACTTCCAGTTTTCTGGTGGTTTATTGGAGATGAGAGTCTCACGAACTTTCCTGCCTGGGCTGGCCTTGAACCCACGATCCTCAGCTCTCAGCCTCCTGAGTAGCTGGGATGACAGGCGGGGGCCACCAGCGCCGGGCTCTCCCTGGACTCTCTCACTCAAGTCTGACATTCTAAGTGGTTCACTGGAGACAGGAGCTTCTTTACCTGCCCAGGCTGGCTTCGAACCTGGATCCTCCGCTGTCAGCCTCCTGAGGCGCTGCTCCTTTGGGGGCGGTGGGTTTGGAGACTGCTCTCTCCCGGTCTCCTCTGCTCTAGGCCGCAGGGCCCAGTCTTGAACCAGCCTTCTGCTATGGCACAGGCCTTCATGGAGGCCGGGCCTCGCTTCCCGGGCCTCGCCTCCCCGGCCTCCCCCTCCCCCCCCCGCCCCTCCCTGCACCGGGCAGCAGTTCAACACCCCCCTTCCCCCCTGCAAAGCCCTGGGCTCCTGGGATCCCGACGCACAGCCTTATTTTTAGCCCTGGGCCGGGCCGGTCCCCAGGCACCCATCTTGGCCTGAGCTTGACTGGCTTCCTCTGGGGTCCACTTCCACCTTCCCAGCCGCAGGGGCGCAGTGAAGCTCCCCCTCCCGCCCCGTCACCCCTGTTTGCGTTCTGTGACTCGCAGGGTCCGCTGTGCACCTGCCAGGTGCCCGCTGGCCCCAAGGACCTGGGACGAATACGTGCACGCATGCGCGGACCCCCCCCCCACCCCGTGCACGCATGCGCGTGGATCCACACACATGCGCGGACAAGCCATCCTCCTTACACGCACGTGCGTGCCCTCAGCACGCATGCGCACATGCCCGCCCATGCCCCCCACGCACGCGCACATGCCCACCCATGCAGGCGCACTCCCCACGCATGCACACACGCCTGCGCACACGCCCACACACGCATGCGCACATGCCCACCCATGCCCCCATGCATGCGCACGCACACGCATGCGCACTCGCCCGCCCATGCAGGCCCACTCCCCACGCATGCGCACACGCCCGCCCATTTGCCCCCCACGCATGCGCACACGCCCGCCCATACAGGCGCACTCCCCACGCATGCGCACTCGCCCGCCCATGCAGGCGCATTCCCCACGCATGCGCACACGCCCGCACACGCATGCGCACACACCCGCCCATGCCCCCCACACCTGCGCACACGCCCGCACACGCATGCGCACACGTCCGCGCATGCAGGCGCACTCCCCACGCATGCGCACACGCCCGCGCACGCATGCGCACACACCCTGCACTGACTTTCCCCTGGCTGCGGTCAGCCGTGGCGTGTCTAGGACAGAACTGGCTGGTGAAGCCGGGCGCTGGTGGCCCCCGCCTGTCACCCCAGTCCCTCAGGAGGACCATGGTTCAAAGCCAGCCCAGGGCAGGAAGGTCCGGGAGACAGCCAGGGAGCGCAGGGACAGCGCCCAGGCCCCAAGTTCGAGACCTGGGACCGGCACACACACACAGACCCCAAAACCCAATCAACCAGAAAACCCAGCGACAGCAACCACCACCCCAGACAGACACGAGAAGGCCCGGCTGACCAGTGGCTAGCCCAGAGACCATCGGCCTGGGGTAAGTGCGCATGCGCAGGAAAGGGGGGGTGCGTGATGCCCCCCCCCCCGGGCTGAGCAGTTGATCTGGACAGGCAGGACGCATGGAGGACGCAGGCGATGCTGGCAGGGCAGCCGAGGGGGAGGAGGGCCTGGCCCGGGGGAGGGGGGTCCCTGGCCCCGGATTCCTGCCCTTCCCTTCCTGTGCGGTGACTCAGGCAGGACAGGGAAATGAACCAGGAAAATGGCCCCGAGCCCCGCCTGGCAGCAGCTCCCAGGGCCAACAAAACAAGAGATTTCTCATCACCAACCCCCCCATTCCCAGCCCCAGTTGGAGATAGGGTGAAGATGAGGGGGACCCTGGAGGAGGGCGGGTCTCTGGTCCACATCAGCCCCCCGTCCTCACAGAGGGAGTGAACAAGCCCAGAGGCTGCTGGCACCCGCCTGACATCCCAGCCACTCAGGAGGCTGAGATCTGAGCGTCAGGGTTCGAAGCCAGCCTGGGCAGGTCGGTGCCCAGGTCCTGAGTTAAATCTCAGTGCTGGCACAAAGAAAATGAAACATAAAGAAACCCAGAATCCTTGCTACAGGAGGCTGAGATCCAGAGGATCGTGGTTCAAAGTCAGCCCAGGCGGGAAAGTCTGTGAGACTCTTGTCTCCGTTGAACCACCAAAAAGCTGGAAGTTGAGCTGTGGCTTAAAGGGTAGAGCACTCACCTTGAGCACTACAAAGCCAGGAACAGTGTGCAGGCCCGGAGTTTTAAGCCACACACACACACACACACACACACACACACACATCTTCAAAATAACCAACAAAAAGCAGGGCTAGATGCATAGTTCAACAGGTAGAGCACCAGCCAAGTAATGAGGGGAGGCCTGAAGCATTCTAAAAAAATACAATAAAGGTTAAACTAGCAACGGTTTTGTTATCTAGTTTGTAATCATTTACACATTATGTTTTTGTTACATGTGTTCTTTGTGTTATTTTCTACCTACACGCGTGCATGTGTATGTATGCACACGTGTATGTATGTATTTAGAGGCCGACTGTCATTACATAACCCAGACTCACCTCCAACTACAGATCCTCAGTGCGGGGATTAAAGGCGTGTGCCACCATGCCCTGCTGGGTTATGTATATCCTTAAAATACACCTAAGCAGAAACTTCATATGAGGGACGATCCTAAGGACAGCAACAATGGGGAAAACTCGGGGAGAAGAACATCTGCTCCCTTTTCCCCTCCAAACGAACCCCAGAAACTTCTTGCAAAGCCCTGTGCCTGGGGGTGGAGGGAACTGGGACTGAGTCCCTGGGGAGAGACCAACCCTGCCCACACCTCCTGAGACAGTCTGTGTCTGTTTCAACCACAGGCTCTGTGGTATTTCGTTACCATAGCCGCAGAAAACAAACAACAGAGCTCCCTGTGGCTGGCGGGTGTTTCCTCGATGAGTCTCAGGTTTCTGGGTGGGGTGGGGAGCACAAGCTAGAAAGGCTGAGCCTGACCAGGTGCTGCGGCTCCCACCTGTAATCCCAGCTACTCCGGAGGCTGAGATGGGAGGATCGTAGTTGGAGGTCAGTGGGTGGGGACGTTTGTGAGACTCTCATCTCCAATGAACCACCAGAAAACCAGAGGTGGAGCGGTGGCTCAAGTGGTAGAGTGCCAGCCTGGAGTGTAAAAGCTCAGGGGCAGCGGCCCAGGCCCTGAGTTCAAGTCCCAGGACACACATAAGAACAAAAGTCCAAAATGAAAGTCTGGTGTCAAATTGATTCTCCTAGTTTCGGCCTGTGACAGGCTCAGGAGCCTGGTCACTCTGAGATAATGCCTGCTGGGGGCACCGGAGACCCAGGTGTTCTAGCATTTTCTATGGGGAACGGGGCAGGGGGTGGAGTCTGCTTTGGGCAGAGAGGGCAGTGGCTTTCCGGGCATTGTGGTCCCCGCGCCCCGGTCATGAACACCGGGCAGGAAGGCAAAAAGCAGCTTGCCATATAACCCCCAGCGCTTCCTCCACGCAGAGGCCCGAGTGGGGACGAAGCCAGGAATTTCCCACCCACCCCACCCCACCCCGCCTCTGCCCTGGGCCGCCTGGGGCTGACCGCCTGGGGCCGTGTGGACTGGGCCTGGAGTGGTCAGTCCCCCTGAAGAGCAGCCCTCCTTCCAGAAGGGCCACGGGGGCGTAACCAGAGTTGCTGTGCTGGGAATCGAACCCAGGGTCTTGCATGGACTGGGTGCGCAGTCCACCACTGAGCTAGGCCTCCACCCCTCGCAAAGGAGCTTCGACCGGCCTTGTGTAGTCCCGGCTGTCAGACCGGTCTTGTCATACACGTCTTCAGAAGAGACTGTCTGCCTGATGGCTCGCTTGCTTCCTTCCTCCCCCCCTTCCTCCCTTTCTCCTTCCTTCCTTCCTTTCTTCTTTTCCTTCCTTCCTTTTCTTCTCTTCCTCCCTTCTTCCTTTTCTCCTTCCTTCCCTTCCTTCCTTTCCTTCTTCCCTTTCCCTCCTTCCTTCCTTCC
Organism: Dipodomys merriami; assembly: GCF_024711535.1. NCBI lineage: Eukaryota > Metazoa > Chordata > Mammalia > Rodentia > Heteromyidae > Dipodomys > Dipodomys merriami. The sequence continues at coordinate 112,312 of NW_027206240.1, read as the reverse complement.
CTCCCTCTCTCCCTCCCTTCTTTCCTTCCTTCCTTTCCTTTATCTTTCCCTCCCTTCCTCCCTCCCTTCCTTTCCTTTATCACTCCCTCCCTTCCTTCCTTCCTTTCCTTTATCTTTCCCTCCCTCCCTCCCTCCCTTCCTTCCTTCCTTCCTTCTTCCCTCTTTCCCTTCCATTCCCTTCCTTCTCTTCCTCCCTCCCTTCCTTTCCTTTATCTTTCCCTCCCTCCCTCCCTCCCTCCCTCCCTTCCTTCCTTCCTTCCTCCCTCTTTCCCTTCCCTTCCTTCCTGTCCTTTATCTTTCCCCCTCCCTCCCCCCCTCCCTCCTTCCCTCCCTCCCTCCCTTCCTTCCTCCCTTCCTTCCTTCCTTCCTTTCTTCCTTCCTTCCTTCCTTCCTTCCTCCCTTCCTTCTTCCCCTTCCATTCCCTTCCTTCTCTTCCTCCCTCCCTTCCCTCTTTCCCTTCCTTCCTGCTTCTCTCCTTCCTCCCTCCTTCCTTCCCCCTTCTCTCCCCCAACCTTCCCTTTTTCTTCCCGGACCCCAGGAAGGACATTTCCGTCCATGGCCATTTCCTCCTCCTCTCTTGGTTAGGGTGACTTGGACACTTGTGAGGAATTCTGGGAGTCTGGTTTTCCTCATGCTTCGCCCCTGGTGTGTGTGTGTGTGTGTGGGAGGCCCGCTGGAGGGCAGTGCACAGGTCCTCACGCCCCACCAGGCAGGACCCGCGCGGCCCACACACAGCTCAGCGGGGCTGGGGGCTCAGGTCCAGCCATGGGCCACGGTGTGAGCACAGGCGGAGGGGGACGGGGCAGCGCAGACCCACTGGGGAAGCTGGTGCTGACTGTTCCGGTTCCAGGGCCCCCATCTCTCCTGTGTGCGTGTGTCCGAGCCGCGTTGCATACTCTTGCAGGATGAATCACCATTGGTGAGTCCACACAACTAAAGCTGCTTTCTGAGCTAGTGTTCATTAGGTGTGTCGTAGCCTTGGGGTTGGATCTGTGCATTTTTGGCCCCTGAATTCTGTAACCCTATTATTATTATTATTATTATTACTATTCTATTTAGTTTTGGTCGCTCGTGGATTGTGAACTCAGGGCCTGGGCGCCGTCCCTAAGTCTCTTTTTGTTCAAGGCTAGCGCCCTGCCACTTTGAGCCACAGCTCCACTTGTCGCTGTTCACTGAAGACAAGAGTCTCAGGGACTTTCCTGCCTGGGCTGGCTGGCCTCAAAGCACGATCCTCAGATCGCAGCCTCCTGAGCAGCTGGGATGGCCGGCGGGAGCCCGGGTGCCTGGCTAGCTTTTGGGCAATCTCAACAGCATTCTTGAGCAACTCCCGGAGATTACACAGCGGAACGACAGACCCAGCCCTGGAGACAACCGGTGTTTATCTCTTTCCCTACCCTCTGCACGACATGTATTTTACTGCCATTTGGGAGCTAAAATAAAGTCACAGTGTGCGGATTTGGCACGGAGTTGTTTTGACATCAAAACATATCGGATGTGGTTCCATGTCGGTCTTCCAAGGCCTGCCTATTTTTTTATTTTTTATTTTGTGTCAGTCATGGGGCTTGAACTCAGGGCCTGGGCGCTGAGTTCAATATATAGCTAATATATATTATATATATATAATATATATATATATATATATATTTGCAACAAGGAATTAATTTCCTTCCTATCAAAAGCTACTTTTAAGCTGAGTACCAGTGGCTCCCGCCTGTCATCCCAGCCACTCAGGAGGCTGAGATCTGAGGATCACAGTTCAAGGCCAGCCCGAGCAGCGCCCAGGTCCTGAGTTCAAGCCCCAGGACCAACAAAAATTAAAGAAAGAGAGGAAGAAAAGAAATGGAAGTTCTTGGTGCCCACGGCCCTTACCTCCCCCAGGTGGAGAGAGGATAAATACCAGCAACCTTAGATTCTTGGCTGGGGCAGGGTGGGATTATAGGAGATCCCTGAGGCGCTGGGCTATTGCCTGTATGACAGGGACCTTTGTCCTCCACAGACCCCCTCCCCAACCATGCTCAGCCCCCCCATCCCTCTCTCCTTTCTCCAGCCGGTCTTGGCCTCCTTCATCTCCAGAAGCCAGGGACTAATGACGGCAGCAGCTCTACCCGGCTGCGGTCTCTCTGCCTGGCCCTGGTTTCCCTCCTTGTCTCTGCTGAGACTCTGACTCTGGTCAGGACTGGGATCTGCCCCAGGGCTGGCCTGGCCACCCATGGCTCCTCACGTCCTCCCCCATCACCAGACCACCCCTGAATCACCCTCCTTGGCTGCGTGGTGTTAGGGAGAGGCAGTGGCCTCCACCCTGGCCTCTGTCACCAGCCCCGGCTGGCGGTTCACAGCAAATCCAGTCATGGATCTGGAACTCAGGGCCTGGGCGCTGTCCCTCAGCTCTTCAGCTCAAGGCTGGTGCTCTACCTCTTGAGCCACACAGCGCCACTTCCAGTTTTCTGGTGGCTCATGGGAGATCAGAGTCTCACAGACTTTCCTTGCCCAGGCTGGCTTTGAACCTCGATCCTCAGATCTCAGCCTCCTGAGTCGCTGGGATGACAGGCGGGAGCCACCAGTGTTTGAGTTGCATCTCCTGATTAAATAGGGGGTCTCTAGGAGCCCACGGGGAGAGGCGAACATCTCTGGGTACAGAACGAGCACAGGATTTCGGGAGGAGAGACAGACATATATTTGTCTGGAGCTCAGCTTGGGAGACGTGAATTATTAATTCCCATGCTAGCAAGCCCACGGGGCCTTTCGGGATCCATAACCTAATGAAAGGAAAATAAATTCCAAGTGTGCTTTTAAGCTTTTAGTCACCATTATGGTTTTTTTCTTTATCCATTTCAAAAACTTTGATATTGATATAAATATTCAAAGGAAAAGCACTCAGATTATAATCATTGAATACATGTTCGCAAGACACACACCCCAACTTCCGTCCAGTGTCAGGTGAAGGCTCTGAACCTCCTCCCCCCTGCTCTCTCTAGTCTCCAGCCCAAAGGGACACCTCTCTTCACCCCTACAGCAAACGTTTGCACTCTTTACAAATGAAGTGGTAGGCAGGTGCCAGTAGCTCACGCCTGTAATCCCAGCTACTCCACAGAAAACACAATATTGTCTCTATCTCTGTGAACTGTATTTCTTTTTGCAAATTCCTGAGGATAGGCAACACTTGAACAGAGCAAAGCCTGGGGGATATTTTTTACCCCTTCCCACGTGTGTGTGTGTGTGTGTGTGTGTGTGTGTGTGTGTGTGTGCGCGTGTGTGCGCGCGCCAGTCTTGAAGATAACAGGCTTGAGCCACTGGCACTCAGCAATTCCCCCTTTAAAAAATAATCCTTGCTAGCTGGTGGCTCACGCCTGTCATCCCAGCTAACTCAGGAGGCTGAGATTTGAGGATCATGGTTCAAAGCCAGCCCGGGCAGGAACGTCCATAAAACTCTTATATCCAGTAAACTACCAGGAAACTGGAAGTGGCGCTGTGGCTCAAGTGGTAGAGCGCCAGCCTTGAGCTGAAGAGCTCAGGGACAACGCCCAGGCCCAGTGTTCAAGACCCACGACCAACGACACCAACAAATAATAATAATAATCCTTACTAGTCAGTCAGTGAGATTAGAGTTGGAGGTTAGAGCTGGTTGGAAAAGTTCTGCTCCCTGCTTGCTAGGTGGCATGGAACCAAAAGGTCTTTGGGCTGGAGTTTCCTTGGGGCAGATTAGATGGATGTACCACCAGGTGTGGATCTCACTCCATCCCTAAGTGAAGAGTGAGGGGGAGGGGAAGGGAGGGAGGGGGAGGAAAGGGAAGGGAGGACAGGTCCCAGCCTATGGTTTTCTGAGGCCCAGTCCCTGGCCCTTAGTGGCCAATCTTAAAGGAAAAGTGAGCTCAACGACCAAGCTTGGTCTTGACCTTCCCAAGATGGCGGCCACTCCAACGCGACCTTCCCAAGATGGCGCCAACATTTTGGTGTGTGTGTGTGTGTGTGTGTGTGTGTGTGTGTGTGTGTGTGTGTGTGTGTGTGTGTGTGTGTGTGTGTGTGAACTCAGGGCCTTGTGCCCTCATTTGGTTCTCGTGCATTCAGCCGGTGCTTTACCACTTGAGCCACACCTCCAAGTCCAACATTTTTGTGGGTTCATTGGAGGTAAGAGTCTTTTGTCTCTAGTTTCTGCCCGGGTTGGCTTTGAACCTCCCATCTTTCAAATCCCAGTTGGGATTACAGGCATGAGCTGTGGAACCAGGTTTCCTAAGGCACTCCATTCCCTAACTTGGAGTGGAGATTTACCTACCATTTCTCCCTCCCTCCTCAGACTTCAACTTTCTGGTTTTTTTTTCCCTCCTAGAGTCCTCCAATGTTGGGGGCTAGTGCTCTGGGGGTGCAGCCCTTGATACCCCCTCTTCTCCACACCCTGGAGCAGGGCCAGCCTGAGACCCAGACTCCTCATCACTCTCAGATTCTGCCACTCACTTGTGGTTGAATTAATAAATATATTTCTTGGCAGATTTCCATTCCTTCTATCACATTTCCATTTCCCCACTGTGATTTCCTGCCTTCTGGAACCATCTAATCAACTGCCCTGGGCACTTGAGCTCCATGCCAGAGCCTGCAGACAACACAGGGCCTGTAGGATTCCAGGGTCTCCCTCTCGTCCCCCCTTTTTCTCCCCCCAGTTCTGGGGCTTGAACTCGGGGCCTGGGCGCTGTCCCTCAGCTCTTCAGCTCAAGGCTGGCGCTCTACCACTTGAGCCACAGCGCCACTTCTGGTTTTCTGGTGGTTCATGGGAGATCAGAGTCTCATGGACTTTCCTGCCCAGGCTGGCTTTGAACTGCGATCCTCAGATCTCAGCCTCCGGAGTAGCTGGGGTGACAGGTGTGAGCAAGTGTCGCCTGGTATGACTTAGAGAATTTGTATCTTCAGCACACACACATGCACACACACATGGTGGACATGAAGGGGACGCTGGGTGCACAGGGTGAATGGCAAGGGTGGGTGGTACCAGGTGAGAAGCAGTCATGAGAGCTTGGTGGTCCTCCTGGGGGAGGGATGAGGGGAGAGAGAGAGAGAGACTTAGGGAGGCCTATTAGAATCAAGCCATAGCTAGGCACCAGGGGCTCACGCCTGTCATCCCAGCTACTCAGGAGGCTGAGATCTAAGGATCTTGGTTCAAAGCCAACCCCGGCAGGAAAGTCCAAGAGACTCTGATCTCCAAGGAACCACCAAAAAGCTGGAAAGGGAGCTGTGGTTCACGTGGTAGAGCGCCCGCCTTGAGCCAACATGCTCAGGGACAGCGCCCAGGCCTTGAGTGCAAGCTCCAGGACCAGTGTGTGTGTACACACGCACACACACACGCACACACACACGTCCCCCTCCCCCATGTAGAGAAGGGCCTGGACTGCCGATCGGCAATCTTCATCCTTAACCAGAACCTAGCCGGGCTCCACTCGTGAGTCTATGAGCCCGGGCGGGAACCAGAAGCGAAGCATGCGTTCTTCGTGGGCTGCCAGGTTGGCTGGTGTGAAGGTATTTCCCCAGTTCCCCTGACTGTACCCCGGACGGGGAAAGCAGTTATTGCTGCACATGCCGGCCTGTGTAGGCTGGGGGGGGGATCCAGGGCCCCAGGAGTCTGGGGGTGTGGGGATGTAGGCATTGGGGAGCAGGCGGTGGCAGCTGTCCAAAGGTCTCCCTCCAAACTGCTCCGGCTTCAGCAAACCTGATGGTGTTTCTAATATCATTTCCTGCCATTGTTTCCCTGCGGGTGATTAAGAGCAGGCCAGTGCCCTGTGGGGCAGCTCGTGGCTTTGGTGGCAGGGGGGGCAGGAATCCGTTAGGCTTATCTCCCCTGCGGTGGGAACCCCACAGCCCCCCTTGAGCTGCTTAAGAGCTGGACGGTCCGGAGATATAGCAGATCTCAACAGCACCAGGCAAATGGCCTAAGGGTGGTCTCCCCACTGATGAGTGGCCGAGTTTCCGTGGGACCTTGGAGATACCCCCAGTCTACAGGACAGGGTATGTGCCCTTTGGAAGAAGGGTTGGCATAGCAGGGAAGATTGTTGGTGGGGGGGTGATTCCTGCTTTGGGGGAGCGTAGGCTGGGGTTCTCTGTTGTTGCACGAGAAGGGTTTTGTTTGGGTGAGTGAAAGTCAGGTCAGGGCCTCCTGACTCTGGAGGCTATATGTGTATTTACTTGTTTCTGGTGCTGGTCCCCAAACTTAAACTCAAAGCCTGGGCGCTATCTCTGAGCTTTTGTGGTCAAGGCTGGTGCTCGACCACTTGAGCCATACCTCTGCTTCTGGCTTTTTTTTTTGCCGATTCCTTGGAGATCAGAGTCTCATGGATTTCCCTGGCCAGGCTGGCTTTGAACCGTGATCCTCAGCTCTCAGCCTCCTGAGTAGCTGGGATGGCAGGCGTGCGCCACGATGCCCGGCTTAGCTTCAGTGTTTTTTGCAGATGGTCCCGTCCAGGCTCACCGGGGCGCTGCTGGTGCTGGCCTTCACCATGTCGGGTGGGTATCCCCATGTTCTTGTCCCTTCCTCCCCCTCCAGAACCACCCAGCAGGTGTGTGTGTGTGTGTGTGTGTGTGTGTGTGTGTGTGTGTGTGTGTGTGTGTGCCCCCAGCCCTATGCTCTGCCTGTGACTTTCAGAGTCACTTGGCTGCCTTCTGGGACGTTCCTGCAGCTCTCCCAAGCCTTTGACTCAGTTTCCCCAGAACCCAGGTGTGCCCTGCAACTTGCCCGCTCTTATTGGGTAAGAAGTGACCCATGGCGGCGCGCAGCTGGCTTCCTGGAGGGGAAGGAAAGAATCCCAGGAGTGGATTATTCATCTGTGAAGGAGGGAGGAGACAGGGGGAGGGTCCCACGAGCCCTCCCAGAAGGAGAGGCTGAGGGTCACAGGGGGTCCGTGACAGCCTGGAAGTCCCCCAACATCCCAGGGTTCCGCTCAGCCTCTGCCGAGACGCTGAGATGCCGAGATGTGCGCATGCGGGGCGGCCCTCAGGACTTGGGCCTGTTGCAGTTACATCCTCAGCCCCCCCCTCCCCCCCACTGAGGACAAATGCATGTGTGTCAGACGCCCAGACTCCTTTCCACCAGGTGAGCTGTGCCGGAAGGCCCAGGGCACTGAAGAGATTTGATGTGAGGTTCTCCTGTGTGTACTTGCTTTATCCACCTACCCACCCAGCCACCTCGCCGCCCACCCATCCATCATCCACCCATCACGTATCCATCCATTCGTCCATTCACCCACTCATCCACCCATCCATCAATTCAGTCATCCATTCATCCATCTACTCATCCATCCATCCATCCATTCATCTACTCATTCATCTATCCACCCACTCATCCATCCACCCATCCATCCATTCCTCCATCCATCCATTCATCCACCCATCCATCCATCCATTCATCCATCCATCCATCCATCATCCACCCACCCACCCACCCACCTATCCGCCTACTCACCCCCCCAAGATCCATCTGTCCACCACCCACCCACCCACCTATCCATCCATCTGTCCATCTACCTTTCCACCCACCCACCCACCCACCCATCCATCCATCCATCCACCCATCCATCTATCCATCCACCTATCCACTGATCCACCCATCCACCCATCCACCCATCCACCCATCCATCCACTCATCTATCTACCCATCCATCCATCCAGCTAATGAAAAAATGAATTCTTCTGGTTATTTTTTCATGCTTTTCTGCATATTTCATGTCTTCTGTGATGGCCGTTATATATATATATATATATATATATATATATATATATATATATATATACATATATATATACATATATATATGTATATATATATACATATATATACATATACACACATATATATGTGTACATATATGTACATACATAATTTTTTGTAGGTTGTGGGGCTTGAACTCAGGGCCTGTGTACTGTCTCTGAGCCCTTGTGCTCAAGGCTAGTGCTCTACCACATTGAGCCACAGCACCACTTCCAGTTTTTATGTAGTTAATTGGAGAAAAGAGTCTCATGGACTTTCCTGCTCTAGCTGGCTTCGAACCATGATCCTCAGATCTCAGCCTCCTGAGTGTCTAGGATAACAGGCGTGAACCACCAGCACCCAGCCATTATTGTATTTCCAGTCAGTAAGCAGAGTCATTAGATTGAACAGACTTCCTGAAAGATCTCTACCTCCAGAGCCGGGCGCTGGTGGCTCATGCCTGTAACCCCAACTACTCAGGAGGCTGAGATGTGAGGATCATAATTGGAAGCCAGCGCCAGACAGAAATGTCTGTGAGGAACAATGCCCAGGCCTCAAGTTCAAGCTTCAAGATTGGCACACACACACACACACACACACACACACACACACACACACACACACACACACACACACACACACACACCCCTTTTACCCCATTACACCCTCAAGGCTGGTGCTCTACCCCTTGAGCCACAGCGCCACTTCCGGTTTTCTGGTGGTTCATGGGAGATCACAGTCTCACAGACTTTCCTGCCCAGGCTGGCTTTGAACCTCCATCCTCAGATCTCAGCCTCCTGCGTAGCTGGGATGACAGGCGGGAGCCCCGGGGCCCCTGACTGGCATCAGAGTTCTCTCCTTCCTTTGGAGTCAGAGCTCCGTCCTGCACCCCAGATTCCTCCAGCTGCGGCCTCATTTCGGAGGCCGGGGAGGGGAGGGCTCGTGGCCAGGCTGGGCTGACCCCCGGCCTCGCCCTCAGGGGCCGTGTGCAGGGAGGAGGCTCCAGGCCGGCCGTCCACAGCCCGCTGCAGCCTCTTCGGAGACAACGTGATCAACACCTTTGACGGAGCCGTGTTCAGCTTCGCAGGGCGGTGTAGTTACCTCCTGGCCGGCGATTGCCAGCAGCGCGCCTTCTCCATCTTGGGTGAGTCTCCGCTGCCATCTCTGCAGGGCCTCTCTTCCTTTGTCCTTAGAGGAGGCCGCAGACGCGAGGCCGGCGGGGCCTCATCCAGCCCCCCCCCCCCACCGTGTGAAGGGCGGACTACGTGTCTCCCATCATGCCTGAGTTCTGAGATGGCTGCGGGAGACCCAGAGGAGCATGGCCCCACGGTGGCCTCTGGCGTCTAGAAGCTTCTCCGGACGCCACTCTCATGGTTGAATGGTTGCTTTGGGGAGAGGCAACGCACCAGCTCCTGAATCAGAGCACAGGGAAGGATGTGATCTAGAAGGAGCTTTGGGACGTGGAGAAACTCCCCCTCCCCACTGTCCCCCCCCAGGCAATCTGGCTTCCCGAGAGACAGGGGGATCGTGGTTCTAGGCCAACCCGGACGAGAGGTCACGAGCCCATGCTAAGAGAATAGAAGAAAGCCGGGTATGGTGGGGCTGCCTGCCGTCCCGGCCTCGTGACTGGACTATGATCTAGACGGACTTACACAAAAAGTGTGAGGCGGGGGGAGAGAGAAGGAGAGAGGGAGAGGGAGAGAGAAAGAGGGAGAGAGAGAGAGGGAGAGAGAAGGAGAGAAGGAGAGAGGGAGAGGGAGAGAAAGAGGGAGAGAGAGAAAGAGAGAGGGAGAAGGAGAGGAGAGAGGGAGAGGGAGAGGGAGGGAGAGAGAGAGAAGGGGATAGAGAGAGAAAGGGAGAGGGAGGGAGGGAGAGGAGGAGAGGGAGAGAGAAAGAGGGAGAGAGAGAGAGGGAGAGAGAAGGAGAGAAGGAGAGAAGGAGAGAAGGAGAGGGAGAGAGAGGGAGAAGGGGATAGAGAGAGAAAGGGAGAGGGAGGGAGGGAAAGGAGGAGAGGGAGAGAGGGAAAAAGGGAAAGGGAAAGGGACACAGACAGACTGAAAGATAGAGATAGACAGAGACAGAGAGAGACAGAGACAGAGATAGTCAGAGAGCCAGAGATAGAACGATAGAGACAGAGACAGAGAGACAGAGACAGAGACAGAGGAGAGACAGACAGACTCAGAGAGCGTTCACCTCGCTTGGTTTCCCGAGGGGTACCCCCCACCCTCCTTTGCCAACCCCCAAAGGTTGGCATGGATTTCCTGGCTTGGGGCGGAGCCCAGGGGGAGCCGAGCCGAGCACCGCCATTGCTCTCCTGGGATAATTTGCTCTCGGTTCAGCCATGGTTTTCTGGGAACTCAGGTTTTCTGGGGGGAACTGGCCTAGAGACCAAACACTTTTTGGGGGTGAATTGGGGTTGGGGACGCATTCCTACTGCTCGGTGCTACAAGAGAAGATAACGTGTAGATGAAGGTTGACACCGTATGCACACACACGTGTGTGTGTGTGTGTGTGTGTGCGCGCGCGCGTGTCAAGGTCCTGGGGTCAGGGAGAGGAACCCAGATTTGGTATACCTTGGGCTCCATTGTTCTCCCAAGAGCATCCTGTTTCCTCCATTTATTTATTTATTGTTTTGGTCGCTCCTGGGGCTTGAACTCTGGGCCTGGGCGCTGTCCCTCAGCTCTTCAGCTCAAGGCTGGCGCTCTACCCCTTGAGCCACAGCGCCACTTCCGGCTTTTCTGGTGGTTTATTGGAGATCAGAGTCTCACGGACTTTCCTGCCCAGGCTGGCTTCGAACTATGATCCTCTAGATCTCAGCCTCCCGAGTCGCTAGGATTATGGTCCTATGAATAAAGACATTAACTTTTTTGGGGGGACGTACTGACTTTTTTTTTTTCTTTCAGGAGACTTTGAAAATGGCCGGCGAGTGGGTCTGTCTGTGTATCTCGGGGAGTATTTTGACCTTCATTTGTTTGCCAATGGAACCATGAAGGAAGGAGAGCAAAAGTACGTCCAAAGCTGGGGGGGGGGTGCGCCAGACCTAGGACTTGACCTGAGCCTTTTCCTCTTAAGGTTGGCTCTCTACCTCTTGAGCCACGCACAGCTCCCAACGCCCGGCTCTTCTTTTTCGGCGGAGATAGGAGTCTCAGGAACTTCCTCAAGGCTTCAATCAACAATCCTCGGCTGTTAGCCGGGACTGCAGGCATGCGCTGCAGGGCGCCCGGCTGAGAAGCGTGATTCTCAGTGTGTCCTTGGTCCTCTCGCCCACAGTGTCTCGGTGCCCTACGCCTCCCACGGGCTGTATCTGGAAATGGAGGCGGGGTACTACAAGCTATCCGGCGAGACCTACGGCTTCGTGGCCCGGGTGGACACGAGTGGCAATTTCCAGGTGCAGTTTTCGGACCGACTCTTGAACAAGACGTGCGGGCTGTGTGGTGACTTCAACGTCTTCGCTGAAGACGACTTCAGGACCCAAGAGGGTAGGATTCTGCTGTGGCCCTCCATAATCCTGAAAACCTCCTCATGGGGGTGGGAGGCGTGGCTCAGCAGGTAGAGCGCCAGCCAACGAGCAGACGGGTCCGATACTGAGTTCGAGTCCTGATCTCAGAAACACAAAAACCCAGCCCAGCCCCCCCCCCCCCCCAAACCTCCTCTTAAACCAACACCAGTATCATTAGTCCTCCTCCCCGGGTGGGGCTTGCTTCCTCAGTTTACCTCTTCTAGCATCATCATACATTTTTTGGATCTCCTCACACTTGACTTGATGTTCAACATGGAATTTCCCATAGTCACAGGGAATTCTGCATGGTAGGTGGCTGGTAGATTCTAGATGGTTTGAGAAGATTCTCCTGCATCTTCTGCCAAGCAAATGGGTGACATCTGTGTGTGTGTGTGGTTCTGGGGTTTGAACTCAGAGCCTTGCCCTGTTTGGGTATTTACTAGTGACGCCGGAGTTCTAGTTGGACTAATGCGTCATTTCTTCTGGAAACTTCTCTGGTCAGGCATCTTGACCTCTGACCCCTATGACTTTGCCAACTCCTGGGCCCTGAGCGGTGAAGAGCAGCGGTGTCCACGCGCTTCTCCTCCCAGCATGCTTTGCAACAGCTCTTCTGTGGAGATGCAGAAGGTGGGTGCAGCGGGGCTGGGCGCCATCTTGACAGTGTGTGGCTTGTGCTAAGAGGAAGCCGGTCATGGGCGCTCTCTCTCTCTCTCTCTCTCTCTCTCTCTCTCTCTCTCTCTCTCTCTCTCTCTCTCTCTCTCTCGTACTCTCTTTCTGGGGGGACAAGGAATGGGTCCACTTGTGGGCCACTCTGGCTTATTTTTTCCTTTCTTTCTTTTTTCTTTTTGGTGGGATTTGAACTCAGGGCCCGGGAGCCATCCCTGAGCTTTTGTGCTCAAAGCTAGTACTCTACCCCTTGAGCCACACAGCGCCACTTCTAGCTTTTTTGCTGGTTCACCAGAGATCAGAGTCTCATGGACTTTCCTGCCTGGGCTGGCCTTGAACTATGAGCCTCAGATCTCAGCCTCCTGAGTATCTGGGATGACAGGTGGGAGCCAGCGGTGCCTGGCTTTCTCCTCTTTTGGAAATACAATCTCTTACACACACACACACACACACACACACACACACACGCACACAGCACTTCAACACAGGAAGGCTTCTTGATTAGCTGGTGACTCGTCTGGTATGTCTTTATGTTCACGGAACACCTTGAACTTCTGAACCTCGGAGCACGCAGTGTTTGGGCTGGGCTCAGGGCTCAGGAAAAGGTCTCGGGCTGGGGCCAAACCCAGGTGCTTATCTTGTTTGTGCAGAGAATTCCAAGCTCATAAACAAACCCGTCCCCAAAGCCTTCCCCCCCTCCAGATGTTCTAACCCTGATTCCACGCTGCTTGTTTCTCCATCTGGTCGACCAAGGGTTACCTGGTTCATAGCCCAGTGCGCCTAGCGAGAGAGACTGAGCTCCAGCACCCAGAGGAGGTGGTTTGTGAGGAAGGGGAAGCTGCCTCTTGTATTTTTTCTTCCTTTCTTTTCTTGTTTTTTTCAGTTTGGAAGGTTTGTTCCTCCCGTTCCTCTCAGCCCTGGCTTTGGCCTGGTGCTCAGGGCTGGCTCAGGTCATTTACAATGGCTTTGGAAGTGTGGGCAAGGCGCATGCGTTCTGTGAGCCAGGAGTAATGGCTGCCAGGGGCCTTGGAGTAAATGAGAAAGACGTGTGCGTGTGTGTGTGTGCGTGTGTGTGTGTGTGTGTGTGTGTGTGTGTGTGTGTGTGTGTAAGTTGTTCTTAAACCCATGAAACTGCAGCGTTAGAACAACTAAGATGGTAATGGCGATGCTGGCGGCGGCGGTGATGATGATGATGATGAGGATGATGTTGGTAACGCTGAGGAGGAGGGTGTGTGTGCCCTGGTCACTTTCCAGTTGCGCTGTGTGTCTCCCCCAGTCCCCTCCCCCCCCCCACTGGAGCCCCAGCTTGGAGAGTGCAGTAGGGTGTGCGGTGCGTCGGCCTTAGTGCACGTACACTTTGGGTATAAGTTCCAAGATGTCTTCTTGGTCGCCTCCCCTTCCTGGTGATAATGCATGTCATCTGCGAAGCAAAGCATGGCCTAGGGTTGGCGGGAGAGGGAGAGGTCTGAGAGCTGCCTCCCCGTCAGGAGGCTTGGTGATGGAGGCCCGGTGATGGAGGCCCGGTGATGGAGGCCCGGTGATGGAGGGCCCAGTCTCTTTCTCCCTTGAACTATTGTGCACAGCAAGAGGGATTTAAAAACAATCCTTTCTTTCTTTCTTTCTTCCTTCCTTCCTTCCTTCCTTCCTTCCTTCCTTCTTCTATTTCCAAACATGCAGTTCTGTGGAAATTTGCCTCCTCCCTCCAAGGCAGGGTGTGTGTGTGTGTGTGTGTGTAAGTGTGTCAGTACTCGGATTTGAACCCAGGACCTGGAGGCACTAGACTCCTGAGCTTTTTCCCATTCAAGGCTGCTGCTCGACCATTTAAGCCACAGCTCTGTTCCTGGCTTGTTGGTGGCTCATTGGAGAGAAAAGTCTCATGGACTTTCCTCCCCTGCCCGGTCTTGAATCACGATCCTCAGATCTCAGCCTCCTAAGATAGCTGGGCTTACAGGCGTGAGCATCGCTGCCCTGCTGGCCTTTACTTGGAAGAGTCAAATCCTTGGAACACCCTTGTTGGGAATCTAAGTGTCTTGGGGACCCCAGTTCTAAACCAGCCCCCAATTCCCTGCTAGACGCCCCCCTCCCTCTTCCCTTTTGCATCCATTGGAAAGCTCAGGGCCAGTCCCCATCATCTTGAATACTGGGGCCACACAATCGGTTCACCCTGGATTTCTTGGGTTTGATTTGGAAGTTATTCCTCCCCACAAGAGCCCCCATTTCCTGTTTTTCCCTTCTCACCTCTGAATTTCGGTGTCGAGTGGCCAAACACAACCCGTTCTTTCTGTCGCTTGCTGTAGATGCCCTTGTGTGTTCACCGGCCTTCCCCTCCCCCGTGGATTGTTCTACCTCTCGTTGGAGCCAGCCACCCTGACACCTGCTTTTTCTCTCAGGAAATCACCTGTCTGCAAAGCTAATATTTGCAGCACCGGTGTTGTCTTGGAATAACTGGAAAGTGTTTCCCTGGATGGCTTGGAGAGGTACTTGTAGGAGGTACTGTGTAGGAGACAAAGCAATTCACCCCTGGAGGCCGTCATTTGGTACTGTTTGTCCACAGAGGTGTAGTCAACACTTGTGATAGTTTCTGCTCAGTGTGAGCTAGAAGAAGAACTTTCAGGCAGAGAGGGAGATCATTTCCACCCAGGGAACCTCATCCGATTCAGCGCTTTGGAGAATTGCTTCTCGGTTTGATTCGTATTGTTGGGTGATCGGGTCTCGAATCAACACTTACAGATGGGCTAGAATCTTAATACCTTCTGCTCAAACAACCAACAAAACCAAACCAGAATCAAACAAGAAACGCCACTGCAGAAAACACACTCCACCCAGAAACCCATTTCATGGTCAAAAATCTTTAACCGTGAGCCAGGTGCTGGTGTCATCCCAGCTACTCAGGAGGCTGAGATCTGAGGATCACAGTTCAAAGCCAGCCTGGACAGGAAAGTCTGATCTCCAGTGAACCACCAGAAAACTGGGAGTGGTGCTGTGGATCAAATGATAGAGCGCCAGCCTTGAGCTGAAGAGCTGAGGGACAGCGCCCAGGCTCTGAGTTCAAGTCCCACGACCGACCAAAAAAAAAAAGGAATCATTGTGATTCAGAATCTTGGAATGTGGGTGAGCAATTTATAAATAGAACCAACAACCTACTCACTCTGCATTCTGACCAGCGAGAAACTAGCCCCTATTGTCCAGCAAGGAATTCTTGAACCCACTTTTTTAAACCCAGCTCGGGAGCCTACCCCGGAGCTGCAAAGACCAGGCCCGGCCGAACAATCTCCATCTTTATCTATTAGACTCTATCTTTGTTTATTCAGTGTCTACCCTTGGAGTGTCCCTCTGCCCCCTCCGCCCCCCCAGACTTTTCTCCTTAGTCAGCTGTTTGGCAACAAGTACTATCGCTGAGATTGGGGACTCTGGCTGCCTTCTTCTCTTCTTCTTCTTCTTCTTCTTCTTCTTCTTCTTCTTCTCTTCTTCTTCTTCTTCTTCTTCTTCTTCTTCTTCTTCTTCTTCTTCTTCTTCTTCTTCTTCTTCTTCTTCTTCTTCCTTCTCCTTCTCCTCCTCCTCCTCCTCTTCCTCCTCCTGCTCCCCCTCCCCCTCCCCTCCTCCTCCTCCTCCTCCTCCTCTTCTTCTCCTCCTGCTCCCCCTCTTCCTCCTCCTCCTCTTCTTCTTCTTCTCCCCCTCCTCCTCCTGCTCCCCCTCCTCCTCCTCCTCCTCCTCTTCTTCTTCTCCTTCTCCTTTTCCCTTTTCTTCCTCCCCCTCCCCCTCCTCTTCCTCCCCCTTCTTTTCCTCTTCCTCTTCCTTCTCTGCCCCCACCCTCCTCCTCCTCCTCCTTCCTCCTCCTCCTCCTCCTCCTCCTCCTCTTCCTCCTCCTCCTCCTCCTCTTCTCTTTCCCTGTCTGCTCAGCTCTGGAGAGATGAACTTCATTTGCTTCTTTTCTTCCAGGCCAGTCTCCTGTCTCCAGGGGACGGGGCCTGGCCTTGGCTGATGAGCCTCAAATGGGATTAAGCCAGGCTACAATTGGCTCTGGGCACCGTCCCCTGGGTGCGCGCACAGGCGTGTGCGTGCGTGTGTGACGTCATCGATGGGGGGAGCTGGATCTGGCACCGCAGACAGGAGATGAGGGAGACAGAAGGAGTTGATGTCTAGCCCGGGAGCCAGGAGAGGCGGGAGGGGCTCATCAGCCATCAGTGGGCCCAGAGGACACCCCTGCAGGAGGGATTAGCAGACAGAAGAGAAGAATGGATGCCTTTGTGGGCACAGGCCTGCAGGCGTGTGTGTGTGTGTGCGTGTGTGCGTGTGTGTGTGTGTGTGTGTGTGTGCGTGTGTGTGTGTGTGCGTGCGTGTGTGTGTGTGTGTGTGTGTGTGTGTGTGTGTGTGTGTGTTTCCTAGTCCCCCTGCTTGAACTCAGGGCCTGGGCGCTGTCCCTGAGCTCTTTGTGCTCAAGGCTGGCGCTCTACCACTTGAGCCACAGCGCCACTTCTGGCTTTTTTCTGCATACGTGGTGCTGAGGAATGGAACGCAGGGCTTCACGCGTGCGAGGTGAGCGCTCTACCACTGAGTCATCCGCCCAGCCCACCGATGGCTTTCTTTTGGGGGTGGAGTGAGGCTTGAACCTGGGGCCAGGGCGTTTTCCCTTAGTCTCTTCACTCAGAGCTGGTGCTCTACCCCTTGAACCACGGCTCCATCTCTGACCTTTTCCCCTGATTAACTGGAGATAAGAGTCTTTGCAGACCGTCCCAGCAGGGCTGACCTCGCCCTGCGATCCTCCGATCTCGGCCTCCGGAGTGACTGGGATGACAGGCGCGCGCCGCCCTCCCCTTGCTCCCCCTCCCCCTTGCTCCCCCCCCCCCCCGCCGCAGGCCCTGGGCCCAGCTGAGCCCCCTCTCCCCCCCCCCCCCAGGCCCCGTGCGAGCAGTGCCAGCTGCTCACCAGCTCCTCGGCCTTCGCCCGCTGCCGCCCGTGGCTGGACCCCGAGCCCTTCCTGGCCCTGTGTGAGCAGACGCTGTGCGCGTGCCCGCGGGGCCCGGCGTGCGCGTGCCCGGCCCTGCTGGAGTACGCCCGCGCCTGTGCCCACCAGGGCCTGGTGCTGGACGGCTGGACGGAGCTCAGCGCCTGCCGTGAGTCACCGCCAGCCACCCTGGCCCGGCCGGGATCACGGCGCCCACCGCGCCCAGCCACGGGCCCCACACTGCCCACCTGGCCCCGGGGGGTGGGTCCCCGAGATCAGAGTCTCACGGACGCTCCCGCCCAGGGCTGGCTTTGAACCGTGATCCCTCGGGTCCCAGCCTCCCGAGTAGCTGGGATGCCAGGCGGGAGCCACGATGCCCGGCTGGGGAGGGAGCATCGCGGTGGGATCGGGGGGAGGAGGGCGGTGTGAACCCCATCCGCTCCTGGCTGGTACCCCGAGGCCTCTCCTTCCCAGTCTAGAGGAATTTGGGGTCACCCCGGGAAGCACAAGAACGGGTGATGGAGATGAAGGGGTGGCGTAGCGTGTCGAGAGTCTCGGTCAGGTTCTCCCCAGGGTGGGCAGAGCCTCGGCGGGGGAGGCTGGTCCCCTGGGGCCACGTGGACCAGTGGACAGAGGTGACCCCGAGAACAGAGCAGACAGTGTGGGGGGGCTAAGAGGCTGTGGTGACCCCCCGCGGCCTGGAGCGATGCCGGGCCTGAGGGGGGGCACGTCCCTGACTTCCCTTCCAGACCCGGCGTGCCCCGCGGGCATGGAGTACAAGGAGTGTGTGTCCCCGTGTGCCAGCACCTGCCACGGCCTGCCCGTGCGCGAGACGTGCCCCGAGATGTGCGTGGACGGCTGCAGCTGCCCAGGTAAAGCTTCTGGGCATCCACCGGACCCCGGACCCCGGACCCTGGGCCCCAGAGTGTCCCAGGGCAGGGGCGAGGGAGACAAAGGCCACTGTGTGTGGGTGTGTGTATGTCAGTGGTGGGGCTTGAACTCAGGCCCTGGGCGCTGTCCCTCAGCTCTTCTGCTCGAGGCTGGCGCTCTTCCCCTTGAGCCACAGCGCCACTTCTGGTTTTCTGGTGGTTCATGGGAGATCAGAGTCTCATGGCCTTTCCTTCCCGGGCTGGCTTTGAATCTCAATCCTCAGATTGCAGCCTCCTGAGTGGCTGGGATGACAGGCGTGCGCACCGGAGCCCAGCTTCAGAGGCCCTTTATTTAGGTTCCCCCCCCCCCCTTAAAGTCTTTTGTAGAAGAATCTGGATCAAGCGAGGATTTCTTGCTTGTTGCTTCCTTCCTTCCTTGTTTCCTTCCTTCCTTCTTTTCTTTTCCTTCCTTCCTTTTCCTTTCCTTCCTTCCTTCCTTCCTTCCTTCTTTTCTTTATCTTCTTTCTTTTCCTTCCTTCCTTCCTTCCTTCCTTCCTTCCTTCCTTCCTTCCTTCCTTCCTTCCTTCCTCTCTTCCTCCCTCCCTCCCTCCTTCCCTTCCTTCCTTCTTTCTCTCCTCTCTCTCTCTCTCTCTCTCTCTTTCTGTCTGTCTCACCTTCTTTCTTTCTTTTGCCAGTTCTGGGGCTTGAACTCAGGGCCCGGGTGCTGAGCTTCTTTTTGCTCAAGGCTAGCGCTCTATCACTTGAGCCACAGCTCCACTTCCGACTTCCTTTTTGTAATTCATTGGAAATCAGAGTCTCCTGGACTTTCCTGCCTGCTCTGACTTTGAACCATGATCCTCAGATCTCAGCCCGTTGAGTAGCTGGGATGCTAGGCGTGAGCCACTGGCGCCTGGCGTGCTTTACCACTTGAACCACCCCTCCAGCTCTTTGGTTATTATTATTATTTTTTAGTTAGAGTCTTGCACTCTTGTGAGGAGCCAAGCTCAGACCACGGTCCTCCTGTTTATGACCTCCTGTATGGCAGGGACCATAGGCAGTACCACCACCCCCAGCCTGTTTGTTGAAATGAGGATCTGTCCAACTTTGCTGGCCTTGGATGGTGATCCTCCTGATCTCCACCTTCCGAGTAGCTGGGATGACAGGTGTGAGCTACCACACCGGGCTGAACATAACTCTTGACTCAGTGTCTTCCTGTGGGCTTACCGAGCTGCCAGGCGGATGCTCTAAGTTGCTGCTTTCCAAGCTGACTCTCGGTTCACTAATCATCCTCCCTCTCGTTCGCGTGAAGGATAAGTGTGCATTGGACGAGTTCTTCCGGGTTCTGAGGCGGGGGGCGGCCCGTGGGGAGTGTGCAGGGGGCGGATGCCGACATCTGTCTGTGCTCTCGTCTCCAGAGGGGCAGCTCCTGGACGAAGGCCGCTGCGTGCAGCCTGCCCAGTGCTCCTGTGTGCATGCCGGGAAGCGGTACCCACCGGGATCCTCCGTCTCCCAGGACTGCAACACCTGGTAGTGTGGATTGTACCATGGGGTCCGCCCAGGGGCTTTGTGTGGGGGAAAGCCTGGGCTCCTGGGCCTGGGCTGGTCTGGTCTGGGCTGGATTGGTTTGGTCTGAACTGGACTAGTCTGGTTTGGGCTGGATATTGGTTTGGTCTGAGCTGGACTGGTCTGGTCTGGGCTGGATTGGTTTGGTCTGGGCTGGACTGATCTGGTCTGGGCCTGGTCTGGGCTGGTTTGGACTGGTTTGGTCTGACTTGGGCCTGGTCTGGGCCTGGTCTGGTCTGGACTGGTCTGGTCTGGTCTGGTTTGGGCCTGCTCTAGGCTGGTCTGGTCTGGGCCTGTTCTGGTCTGGACTGGACTGGACTGGTCTATGGAAGTTGAGTAAGAGAGTTCTGGGATTACAATACAGATATGCACAGAACACAGGAAAGGGAAATATCCTTTATATACAAAGTCTCTAGCTGCCAAACTATGTTTTAATAAATGGTGCCAGTGGCTCCTGCCTGTCATCCCAGCTACTCAAGAGGCTGAGATCGGAGGATGGAGGTTTGAAGCAGGAAAGTCCATGAGACTCTTTTTTTTTTTTTTGTCAGCCGTGGGGCTTGAACTCTGGGCCTGGGCACGGTCCCTCAGCTCTTCAGCTCAAGGCAAGTGCTCTACCACTTGAGCTACAGCGCCACTTCCGGTTTTCTGGTGGTTTATTGGAGATAAGAGTCTCACGGTCTCTCCTGCCCAGGCTGGCTTTGAACCACAATCCTCAGATCTCAGCCTCCTGAGTAGCTAGGATGACAGGCATGAGCCACCAGCGCCCGGCTCCATGAGACTCTTATCTCCAATGAACTACCAAAAAGCTGGAAATGGAGGTGTGGTAGAGTGCCAGCCTTGAGCAAAAAAGCTAAAGGACAGTGCCCAGGCCTTGAGTTCAAGTTTGTAGACTGGCAAAAGAAGAAGAAGAGAAGAAGAAGCAGGAAGAGGAGGAGGAGGAGGAGGAAGAGGAGGAGGAAAAGGAGGAGGAGGAGGAGGAGGAGGAGGAGGAGGAGGAGGAGAGGAGCAGGAGGAGAAGGAGGAGGAAGAAGAAGGAGAAGAAGAAGAAAAAGAAGAAGAAGAAGAAGAAGAAGAAGAAGAAGAAGAAGAAGAAGAAGAAGAAGAAGAAGAAGAAGAAAGAGAAGAAGAAGAAGAAAGATCCTCCTGAGGAAAGGTTATATAACAACCATCAATCAACACTCAGAGCCTGTCCTCTGAATCTGTGTGTGTGTGTGTGTGTGTGAGAGAGAGAGAGAGAGAGAGAGAGAGAGAGAGAGAGAGACAGACAGACAGACAGACAGACAGACAGACAGAGTATCCTGGGGCTTAAACTCAAGTCCTGGGTGCTGACCCTCAGCTTTGTCACTCAAGGCTGGCCTTCTACCATTTGAGCCATACCCAACTCCACTTCGGGTTTTCTGGGTTCATTGGCGATCAGAGTCTCACAGGCTTTCCCGCCCGGGCTGGCTTTGAACCGTGATCCTCAGATCTCGGCCTCCTGCGTGGCTGGGATGCCAGGCGGGAGCTGCCTTGGCGCCCGGCTCCTGTCCTGTAGAACTTTAACCTCCTGAGGTCTGGCATAGCCGCTACCTCCTTCTCCTTGTGCATCCTGCTGGGGTGGGGGCGGGGCTGGGGTCTCCATCTGTGCTCCCCCCTCCCCCCGTGGCCCTCATTTCTGCAGAAGCATCAGTGACCCTGGGCTGTTTTTCTCCAACAGCATTTGCAGGAAAGGCGTGTGGATTTGTAGCAATGAAGAATGCCCAGGTAGGCCTCTTTCTCTCTCTCTCTCTCTCTCTCTCTCTCTCTCTCTCTCTCTCTCTCTCTCTCTCTCTCTCACACACACACACACACACACACACACACATACATACACACACACATACACACACACACACAGATGATTTTGTCTGAAGGCTTGTCTGCGGATTGGAGATCAGAGTCTCACAGATTTTCCTTCCATGGCTGCTTTGAACCATCATCTTCAGATCTCAGCCTCCTGAGTAGCTGGGATGACATGTATGATCCCGCAGTACTCAGTGTCCTTCTTTAAATAAAGAAGCACCTTTATTTGTGAGCAGGTCTGCTTTAACTTCTGGATGTTCTACTTTGTAGGATGCCTTTAGTTAGGTGTATTTGTAGGGCCAGATTTTTTTTAATCAGTCTCAGGGCCTAGGAGCTGTCCCTCAGCTCTTCAGCTCAAGGCTGGTGCTCTACCACTTGAGCCACAGCGCCACTTCCAGTTTTCTGGTGGCTCATGGGAGATCAGAGTCTCACAGACTTTCCTGCCCAGGCTGGTTTTGAACCACGATCCTCAGATCTCAGCCTCCTGAGTCGCTGGGATGACAAGCGGGAGCCACCAGCGCCTGGACCAGATTTGTTTTCGCATTCTGTCTTTGAATAGCAGAAGTGTGGGGATCTGGGCAGAGGGGGGTGAGCTGGGCACGTGACCTGTTGGGGTTGTAGGATGTCCAAAACAAAACTCTGCTGGCAGGGCCCTCAGCCAATTCCGGGGGTTTCCGGTCTTTGCCCCTCTGTCCCTCACAATTGTCCCAAGGAGATAAGCCATGTAGAACATTTAGATTTCTGATTCCCCAGGAAGAAATGGTGGAGCCCCAGGGCGGGCAAGCAGATGGGAGGATTAGATTGCGGCTCATAGCTTTCACTTTTGGATATTTGTACATTTTTCTCGTTGACCTCTCTCTTCCTGGGCATTGTGGAAAATCAGGAAAGTCCAGAGTCTTATTTAGATAAGGGCATTCTTGAACACACACACAGAGACAGACAGAGGGACAGAGAGACACAGAGAGACAGAGAGGGGGTGCTGGGGAAGAATTCCTCTCGCTGCAAACAGGGTCAAAGGTAGTTGACACAAATGGCTCAGTGGTAGTGATTTCTGAAACCAAACAGTCACATAACAAGTTCTTACTGTCGGGCACCGGTGGCTCTGCCTGTAATCCCAGCAACTCGAGAAGCTGAGATCTGAGGAGTATGGTCCAAAGTCTGGGGAGATTCTTCTCCCTGATGGCATCAGCAAAAAGCTGGAAGCGGAGCTGTGGTTCAAGTGGGAGAGCACCAGCGTTCAGGGAAACAGCTCAAGGGCAGTGCCCGGGCTCTGAGTTCAAGCCCCACAACTGACAGAAAAAAATAGTGATGATAAAGAGGATGTGCAGAGGGGTGACAGTAACATGTCCACCCTCTGTCCCCCCATTTCTGTTCTCCCCTCACCCTCCCAGAGACAGAGAAACCAACCCACGAGACAGAGAGAAAACAAAACAATGACAAAGAAAAAAAAAACCTCTTGTTTGTATTTCCTGGAGTTCATTTTGCTAAATATTATTTTATTTCATATGATCAGAGGCACAGAGAGGAACTGATTTGTTTTTTTCCTGATGGTTGGGGTTTGAACTTGGGGCCTGGGCGCTGTCCCTGAGCTCCTTTTGCTCAAAGCGAGCGCTCTACCACTTTGAGCCACAGCTCCGCTTCCCTGTTCTGGTGGTTCATTGGAGATCAGAGTCTCACAGACAGTACTGCCTGGGCTGGCTTTGAACCGTGATCCTCATATCTCAGACTCCTGAGTAGCTAGGATGACAGACATGAGCCACTGTGCCCAGTGAGAACTGAGTTTCGAATCTTCTTCTAGAACCCCATTTGGACTGGCACGGGACTGGGGGTGGGTGGGTGGGGAGGGTGGGTTGGGGGAATTGGCGGGGTCCAGTTACATCCCCAGAGGATGAAATCTCACCCCTTTCACCTGGGTCTCTCTAGGAGAATGTCTTGTCACAGGCCAGGGTCACTTCAAGAGCTTCGATAACAGACACTTCACCTTCAGTGGCATCTGCCAGTATCAGTTGGCCAAGGACTGCCTGGACCACTCTTTCTCCGTTGTCATAGAGACCATGCAGGTGAGCTTGGCCCAGCCAGCCAATCAGTGTTCCTGACCCAGCTGGCCAATCCGGGAGCTGGTCTCAGTCAGCCAATCAGTGAGTTTGGCTCAGCCAATCAGTGTGCTTGACCCAGTTAGCCAACCAGTGTGCCTGAACCAGCCAATCAGTGTGCTTGACCCAGACAGTCAGTGTGCCTGGTCCAGCCTGGCAATCAGTGTGTCTGACCTGGTCAGTCAATCAGTGTGTCTGGCCCAGCCAATCAGTGTGCCTGACCCAGCCAGCCAATCAGTGTGTCTGACCTGGTCAGTCAATCAGTGCGTCTGGCCCAGCCAATCAGTGTGCCTGACCCAGTCAGCCAATCAGGAGGCTCTGAGGAGAACAAGGCGCATCTGAGCGGGCTGGGCCCCTGTGTGCTCCTGAGAAGAAGCCCCAGCTCCCTTGGCTGGCGGCCTTTCTCTGGTTAGGCGGGCCCTGGGCGGGCCAGGGCGGTGACCAGGGCAGCCCGCGTCTCTCTCGGCAGTGTGCGGACGACGTGGACGCCGTGTGTACCCGCTCGGTCACTGTGCGGCTGCCTGCCCCCCACAACAGCCTCGTGACGCTGAAGCACGGGGGAGAGGTCACCGTGGATAGCCTAGACATCCAACTCCCCCTCCTGCAAGGTGGGCCTCCCCCCTGCCAGAGCCCTCCCCTCCCCTCCCCCCCCCCCCCGTACATAATAGGGTGTTATCTTTGGAGGACTCAGTGCATTCCTGCCCTAAAGGAAGTCTTCCTGTACCCGGGTTGGGGGGCTGTTGGTCAGTTGGACCTAAGGACACCACTAGGGGCAAGTTCAGTGACCCCCCCCCCCCCGCCTTGGGGGACACACCTTCCTGTCTGCGATTCTCACCAGGTGATACCATGACAATCAAAGCAAAAATACTGCTGGGCACCAGTGACTCCCGCCTGTCATCCCAGCTACTCAGGAGGCTGAGATCGGAGGATCGTGGTTCAAAGCCAGCCTGGGAGGAAAGTCTGTGAGTCTCTTATTTCCAATGAATCACCAAAAAGCTGCAAGTGGAGCTGTGGCTCAAGTGGTAGAGCACCCGCCTGGCAACAGTAGATAATTGTTGTTTTTCTTTTCCAGTCCTAGGACTTGAACTTAGGGCTGGGGTGCTCAAGGGTAGGGCTCTACCATTCGAGCCACAATGCCACTTTCCTGCCTTTTCTGATTAGTTTATTGGAGATAAGACTCTCACTGGCTTTCTTGTCCAGACTGGCTTTGAACTGTAGTCCTCGGATCTCAGCCTCCTGAATAGCTAAGATCATAGGCGTGAGCCACTGGCACCTAGCTCAAATAATCATTCGTATTCATTTCTTTTATTCTGGTAATTTCACATCTAAATGCAGGGGTGATGGGCAGAGGGGGATGGGAGATTAACCGCCTTTCCTTAGTTACCTCCTGGTTTAAATGTCTGCTTATTCTGAGAGGGTTGATTTGTGGGTGTCTGTCGGACCTGGGACTTGAACTCAGAATCTGGCCACTGTCCCTGAGTGGTGTTTTTTTTTTTTCTTCTCAAGACTGGTGCTCTGCCACTTGAGCCACAGCTCTACTTTTGGCTTTTTGCTACTTAATTGGCGATAAAGAGTCTTACCGACTTTCCTACCCAGGGGGTTGGCTTTGAACTGCGATCCTCAGATCTGTCTCAGCCTCCTGAGTAGCTGGGATGACAGGCGTGAGCCACCGGCTCCCGTGTGCTATTTGTTTGTGACATAATTTCTCTGCGTCCCTAGCCATCTATCCCGTATCACTTTGTACCATTCCCAAACTGCATCTTCAAAGGAGGCCAGACCCCTTGCCCGGCTCTATCTTCCCACAGCTGTCTCCGGCCCAGATCAAGGAAGGGTCTCTTAGCCTTTAGGCACCTGTCATTTAAAGTCAAGGGTGTGGGAGCCTCTGCTGCACCCTTGTGGCCATGAGGGGAATGACAGGCTCTGGGCTGGGCGGTGTGTGTGTGTGTGGGGGGGTCAGAGGCTGGTTTAAATCCTATTTGAAGTTGTCTGCCCTGATCACCACCCCCATCCCTCCTACACCATCCCCCCAACCCCCATGGCTGCCCACTGTGCTGGTCATTACTCTATAGTATTCTCAGTATTCTCAGGGCCTGGGTGCTGTCCCTGAGTCTGTTTGTGCTCAAGGCCGGCGCTCTACCACTTGAGCCACAGCGCCACTTCTGGCTCTTTCCAAGTAGTTAACTGGAGGTAAGAGTCTCACGGCCTTTCCTGCCCGGGCTGGCTTTGAACCACGATCCTCAAATCTCAGCCTCCTGAGTAGCCAGGATGACAGGTGTGAGCCACGGGTGCCTGGCTTGCTTTGATTATTCTCAAGGCTGGTGTTCTACAACTTGGGCCACACCCTTCACTTCCAGATTTTTCTTTTCTTTTTTGCTGCTGAGCTGGAAATAAGTCTAGCCAGGCTGGCCTCGAACTGCGATCCTCCGATCTCAGCCTCCCGAGGAGCTGGGATGACAGGCGTGAGCTGTGGGCCCCCCAGCGTTATTGAAGTGGTCTTTGGAGACATCTATGTTCTTCCCACAACACACGGGCTGGCCAGCACGGCCGCCCCTACCCCGCCTGGGCCTTCATCCTGTCCCGCCGGTTCACAGGGGACCTCAGAATCCAGCACACCGTGATGACCTCCGTGCGTCTCAGCTTTGGGGAGGACATGGAATTGGACTGGGATGGCTGGGGCAGGCTTCTGTTGAAGGTAGGTCTCCTCTTGGGAGCCCCAGCCTGACAGCGGGTCTCCCTCCCCCAGCCCCCTCCCCCGCCCTCCTCCCCCAGAATGACATTATGTGGAAGGAAGAATTCCTTTGTTCTCAGGGCCTGTGTCCCCCCAGAGCAAGGAACAGGGGCCCTCTTGTTATGGAGAAGCTGCTGTTAGTTTTCTGGGACAGCCTGGGGTGGGCCCCCAGGGGTTCTCCCCCCTCTGGGGAGTTGGTAACTCCCTTGGCTTGCAGGTTTGTAGAGTGATCTCCTGCCACCCACTGGTGATCGAACAGAACTGGACTGTCTTGCGCCTCCACCTGTAGAGAGGTGCCAGCCATGTCCTCTTGTTCATGGCGTCTTGGGCTTGCTGGGCTTTTTTTGTGTGTGCAAGGCTGGTGCTCTACCACTTGAGCCATGCCCCCAGCTCAACTTTTTGCTGGTTAACTGAAGCTAGAGTCTCTCATAGACTTCACTGCCGGAGCTGGCTTTGAATCAGGATCCTCTGGGTTTTAGCTTCCTAAGTAGCTAGAATGATAGGTATGAGAACTTCATTGACAAAAGCACTTTTTGGATCCAAATCATCTCATGCTGGGCGTCGGTGGCTCACGTGCAATCCCAGCTACTCAGGAGGCTGCAATCTGAGGGTTGTGGTTCAAAGCTGATGTCAGGTAGGAAAGCCCATGAGACGCTGATCTCCAGTGAGCCAGCGAAAAGTCGGAAGTGGAGCTGGGGCTCAGTGGTAGAGCGCCAGCCTTGAGTGAAAACGGAACTCAGGGACAGCGCCCAGGCTCTGAGTTCAAGTCCCAGCTGATAAGCTGAACGTAGCAGGCGTTGCCCATCCACGCGGTCTCTCCCCGCAGCTGTCCCCGGTTTACTGGGGGAGGACCTGCGGCTTGTGCGGGAACTACAACGGAAACCAGGGCGATGATTTCCTCACGCCCGCCGGCCTGGTGGAGCCCCTAGTGGCCGACTTCGGCAACTCCTGGAAGCTCCAGGCCCACTGCCAGGACCTGGAGAGTCAGGACAGACACCCCTGCAGCCTCAACCCGCGCCTGGGTACGTGGGGACCCAGCCCCTGGGTGGGGATCCAAGCAGCCTGTGGGTTAAAGCACCCACTGCGTGCGTGCGTGCGTGCGTGCGTGCATGCGTGTGCATGTGTGTTGCATGCAGATAGGAGCCTTCATTTCATTTTCTACCATCAACATTGATCCCTGACATCTGGCTTATTCTTCCCAGTCCCCCCCTCTCCCCCCCTCCACCCCCACCTCTTTTGGTCGTGGGCCTTGAACTCTGGGTCTGGGCGCTGCCCCTGAGCTCTTCAGCTCAAGGCTGGCGCTCTACCACTTGAGCCATGGCACCACTTCTGGTTTTCTGGGGGTTCATGGGAGATCAGAGTCTCACTGACTTTCCTGCTCAGGCTGGCTTTGAACCGTGATCCTCAGATCTCAGCCTCCTCCTGAGAAGCTGGGATGACAGGCGGGAGCCACTGGGGGCCGGGCCTTCAGGAGAGTCAATCACTGGGGACACTGGGGCTGTGGGGTTGTAGGGAGACAGGGGTGGGTGCTCAGAGAAGCTCTCGGGGCTTTGGGTATTGGAGTCCCCCTGGCCCCGCAGGGTCTGTCTCAGGCTGCTTGTCTGTCCGGCCGCAGCCAGGTTCGCGGAGGAGGCCTGTGGGGTCCTGACGTCGTCCGTGTTCGAGGCCTGCCACCCCGCCATCAGCCCCCGGCCCTATGTGAGGAACTGCCAGTATGATGTGTGCGCATGCTCCGACGGCCATGAATGTCTGTGCGCCTCCCTGGCCAGCTACGCCCAGGCCTGCGCGCGCAGGGGCGTGGTCATCCCCTGGCGCCAGCCCGGATTCTGCGGTGGGTTCGAAACCCGCCTGAACTCCTCCGTCCTTTCCAGAGCAGTCCCTTGCCCTTTTCAGTCTCTCGTGCTGGCCCCAGGGCTCCAACTCAGGGCCTTGGGTGCTGTCCCTGAGCTATTTGGCTCAAGGCTGGTGCTCTACCACGTGAGCCACAGCGCCACTTCCGACTTCATTGGGAGTTCATGGGAGATCAGAGTCTCATGGACTTCGCTGCCCGGGCTGGCTTTGCACTGCGATCCTCAGATCTCAGCCTCCCGAGTAGCTGGGATGACCGGCGTGAGCCCCCAGGGACTGGCGCACTCCCAGTTATTTTAAATACTTAGATTTACTGGGATTTCTATTATAGTCTATGCTTGGAGGATTAAGAAGTAAAGAAAGGATGATCTGTGTGTCTGTCTACTGTCTGTCTATCTGTCTGTCTATCTATCTGTGTATCTATCTCTATCTATTTATGTGTAGGTATGTATCTATTATCTATCAGTCTTCGTTATCTATTATGTAACTATGTATCATCTATTATCAGTCTAGTTATGATCTGTTTGTGAATCTATGTATAAGTATGTAAGTGTCTGTATTATCTATCATATATATTAGCTATTATTATATATTAGCTATTAACTATTATCTATCTGCATGTCTACGCATTATCGATCAGTCCATTTATATTACCCATCTCTATCTGTGAATCTCTGAATGTACCATCTATGTGTCTTATGTATCTATGTATCACTCTGTCTGTATTTGCGTTTGCATGTACATGTCTATGTCTCTGTCAGTCAGTCTGTCTGTCTGTCTACAGTGGATGTGTGGGAAGGAAACACATGTCCAGGGTGCCCCCCCCCCGGGGGGGGCGTGTCCCCACACGTCCCTGCAGGCTGGCTGGTCTCAGGCCTGGTCCCTGCCCCATCATGTCCCCTTGCGTCCCTCATGTCCCCTGTGTCCCCCATGTCTCATGTCCCCTTGTGTCTCCTCATGTGCCCCATACCCGTGTCCCCCATGTCTCCCGTGTCCCCCATGTCTCCCGTGTCCCCGTGTGTGCCCCGTGTCCCCGTGTCCCCCGTGTCCCCTGTGTCTCCCGTGTCCCCTGTATCCCCCATGTCCCCCCGTGTCCCTGTGTGTGCCCCGTGTCCCCGTGTCTCCCCCGTGTCCCCCATGTCCCCCGTGTCCCCGTGTCTCCCCCGTGTCCCCCATTTCCCCGTGACCCCCGTGTCCCTGTGCCTCCCATGTCCCCGTGTCCCCGTGTCCCCGTGTCCCCGTGTCTCCTGTGTCCCCGTGTCCCCGTGTCCCCGTGTCTCCTGTGTCCCCGTGTCCCCCCCGTGTCCTCGTGTCTCCCCCGTGTCCCCGTGTCCCCGTACCCCCGCTCACGCCCCCGTGCCCCCCCGTGTCCCCGTGTCCCCGCTCACGCCCCGTGTCCCGTGTCCCGCAGAGCTGCGCTGTCCCCCGGGCGAGCGGTACCTGCCGTGCGGGCCGCCCTGCAACCTGACCTGCGCGGCGGCGGCGGGGCCCGAGGCCGAGGCCGAGGCCGACTGCGCGTGCGCCGAGGGCTGCTTCTGCGCGGCCGGGCTGCTGCGCGACCCCCAGGGCGCATGCGTGCCGCGCGCGCGCTGCCCGTGCCGCCACCGCGGGGGCCTCGTGCCGCCCGGCGCCGTGCTGTTCGACGGCCGCGCCGCGTGGTGAGTGCGGGGGGGGGTGCGGGCTGGGGGTGCGCGGGCCTGAGGGGTGTGCGGGCCTGGGGGGGTGCGGGCCTGGGGGGGGTGCGGGCCTGAGGGGGGTGCGGGCCTGAGGGGGGTGCGGGCTGGGGGGGTGCGGGCCTGAGGGGTGTGCGGGCCTGGGGGGGTGCGGGCCTGAGGGGGGTGCGGGCCTGAGGGGGGTGCGGGCCTGGGGGGGTGTGCGGGCCTGGGGGGGTGCGGGCTGGGGGGGTGCGGGCTGGGGGGGTGCGGGCCTGAGGGGTGTGCGGGCCTGGGGGTGTGCGGGCCTGAGGGGGGTGCGGGCCTGAGGGGGTTGCAGGCCTGAGGGGGGTGCGGGCCTGAGGGGTGTGCGGGCCTGGGGGGGTGCGGGCCTGAGGGGGGTGTGGGCCTGAGGGGGGTGCGGGCCTGAGGGGGGTGCGGGCCTGGGGGGGTGCGGGCCTGAGGGGGGGTGTGCGGGCCTGAGGGGGTGTGCGGGCCTGGGGGTGTGCGGGCCTGAGGGGGGTGCGGGCCTGAGGGGGGTGCGGGCCTGGGGGGGTGTGCGGGCCTGAGGGGGGTGCGGGCCTGAGGGGGGTGCGGGCCTGAGGGGGGTGCGGGCCTGAGGGGGGTGCGGGCCTGAGGGGGGTGCGGGCCTGAGGGGGGTGCGGGCCTGGGGGGGTGCGGGCCTGAGGGGGGTGCGGGCCTGGGGGGGTGTGCGGGCTGGGGGGGTGCGGGCCTGGGGGTGTGCGGGCCTGGGGGGGGTGCGGGCCTGAGGGGGGTGCGGGCTGGGGGGGTGCGGGCCTGAGGGGGGTGCGGGCTGGGGGGGTGCGGGCCTGAGGGGGGTGCGGGCTGGGGGGGTGCGGGCCTGAGGGGTGTGCGGGCCTGAGGGGGGGGTGCGGGCCTGAGGGGGGTGCGGGCCTGAGGGGGGGGTGTGCGGGCTAGGGGGGTGCGGGCCTGAGGGGGGTGCGGGCTGGGGGGGTGCGGGCTGGGGGGGTGCGGGCCTGAGGGGGTTGCGGGCCTGAGGGGGGTGCGGGCCTGAGGGGGGTGCGGGCCTGGGGGGGTGCGGGCCTGAGGGGGGGTGTGCGGGCCTGAGGGGGTGTGCGGGCCTGGGGGGGTGCGGGCCTGAGGGGGGTGTGGGCCTGAGGGGGGTGCGGGCCTGAGGGGGGTGCGGGCCTGGGGGGGTGCGGGCCTGAGGGGGGGTGTGCGGGCCTGAGGGGGTGTGCGGGCCTGGGGGGGTGCGGGCCTGAGGGGGGTGTGGGTCTGAGGGGGGTGCGGGCCTGAGGGGGGTGCGGGCTGGGGGGGTGCGGGCCTGAGGGGGGGTGTGCGGGCCTGAGGGGGTGTGCGGGCCTGAGGGGGGTGCGGGCTGGGGGGGTGCGGGCCTGAGGGGGGTGCGGGCTGGGGGGGTGCGGGCCTGAGGGGGGTGCGGGCTGGGGGGGTGCGGGCCTGAGGGGTGTGCGGGCCTGAGGGGGGGGTGCGGGCCTGAGGGGGGTGCGGGCCTGAGGGGGGGGTGTGCGGGCTAGGGGGGTGCGGGCCTGAGGGGGGTGCGGGCTGGGGGGGTGCGGGCTGGGGGGGTGCGGGCCTGAGGGGGTTGCAGGCCTGAGGGGGGTGCGGGCCTGAGGGGGGTGCGGGCCTGGGGGGGTGCGGGCCTGAGGGGGGGTGTGCGGGCCTGAGGGGGTGTGCGGGCCTGGGGGGGTGCGGGCCTGAGGGGGGTGTGGGCCTGAGGGGGGTGCGGGCCTGAGGGGGGTGCGGGCCTGGGGGGGTGCGGGCCTGAGGGGGGGTGTGCGGGCCTGAGGGGGTGTGCGGGCCTGGGGGGGTGCGGGCCTGAGGGGGTGTGCGGGCCTGAGGGGGGTGCGGGCTGGGGGGGTGCGGGCCTGAGGGGGGTGCGGGCCTGAGGGGTGTGCGGGCCTGAGGGGGGTGCGGGCCTGAGGGGGGGTGTGCGGGCCTGGGGGGGGTGTGGGCCTGAGGGGGGTGCGGGCCTGAGGGGGGTGCGGGCCTGAGGGGGGGTGTGCGGGCCTGGGGGGGGTGTGCGGGCCTAGGGGGGGGTGCGGGCCTGAGGGGGGTGCGGGCCTGAGGGGGGGTGTGCGGGCCTGAGGGGGGGTGCGGGCCTGGGGGGGGTGTGCGGGCCTGAGGGGGGGCTACGTGGGGTGTGCGGGCCTGAGGGGGGGCCACGTGGGGGGTGCAGGGCCTGAGGCGGGGAGTGGGGGGGAGTGCAGGCTGGGCGTGCTGGGGAGGGGAGTGTGGGCCAGAGGGGTCCCAGACCATCCTCCCTTCCCCCACCCCTCCCCCCTCCTTCCTTCCTTTTCTCCCTTCCTTCCTTTCTTCCTTTTTCCTTCCTTTCCTCCCTGCCTCCCTCCTCCCTCCTCCCTTCCTTCCCTCTCTCTCTCTCCAGAACGGCCTTGAACTCAGGGTTTCTCGCGTGGCTCTTTCACTCGAGGTGGGCGCTCTACCACCTGAGCCACAGCCCCACTTCCTGTGTTCTGATGCTTCCTCGGAGGCCAGAGTCTCCCGGACTTTCCTGCCCAGGCTGGCTTTGAACCGCGGTCCTCACGTCTCCACTTCCCGAGGAGCTGGGATGGTGGGCGTGCACTACAGCGCGGGGCTTTGGCAGCAGGAGTCCTTGAACTTTCCAGCCCACTGTGATTTCTCTACTTTGGGCCTCAGTGGCTCTCTTCTAGAGTGTTCCTTGTCCCCCTTCTCACCCGCCTCCTCCCCACAGCCCCAGGAGAGAGCATGTCCAGCAGGTGGGCTCCTCCCGGAGTCCATGAATACTTGAGCCCTGGGGTGGGGGAGAGCAGGGGCGTGTGTGTGTGTGTGTGTGTGTGTGTGTGTGTGTGTGTGTGTGTGCGCGCACACGCATGCGCACGTGCAGTAGGGTAGCAGCGTCCACAGCCGTTGAAGTTGGGTTCCACTCTGTCCGCAGCTACTGTGCCGAGGGCCGCATGCACTGCACCGCCAGAGCCGGCCCTGGGGTCCTTGCGCTCAACACTGGCCAGGGCAGCGCCCTGTCCCACCGCAGTGAGTGCCCCCTCCCCTCCCCTCCCCTTCCTTCCTCCCTCCTCTCCTCCCCTTCCCTCCCCTCTCATTCCTTCCCTTCCCCTCTCCTCCCTTTCTCTCTCCTCCTTTTCCCTTGGTTCTTCTCCCCTCCCCTCTCCTCGTATCCTCTATCCAAAGTCAAGAAACTGGAATTCTCTGCAGACCAGGCAAAGCCTTTGGCCCTTGGGGGTTCACAGTCCTGGCTCCATGTCTCCTGTGGAAGTGAAGCCGGGGTGCTGGTTTTCTTGGCCACGGAGACAAGACACGGTGCAGATGTTTCTTCTCCTTCTGTGGGCTGCGTGGAGGCCCACCTATAAGTTTCTTTTTTGGCCAGGCACCTTGGCTCACGCCTGTCATCCCAGCTACTCAGGAGGCTGAGATCTGAGGATCACGGTTCAAAGTCAGCCCAGGCACTAGCCAAAAGCCAGGAGTAAAGCTGTGGTTCCAGTGGTAGAGCACCCACCTGGAGCAGAAAGAGCTCAGGGACAGCACTCAGGCCCTGAGTTCAAATCCTAGTCCCAACACACACACACACACACACACACACACACACACACACACACACACACACACACACACACACACACACACACACACACACCTTTTGCAACAAATGCCAGGTGTTTGAAAGCCTGGGTCTAGAAACTTCCATCCTGCATTTCCATTCAGTGAAATCGGCAGGATTAGAGAGCGTGAGAAGTTTGGGTGTGAGGGCGATCAGCCAGCTGAGCCCCGGGCCTGCAGGCCACAGCCAGGCCTGTGAGTTCCAGGCCGGGAGACGGGGCTCTGCCTGCTCAGCCCGCCGCCAACCTCCGCTTTGGGTTTTCCGCTGTGAAGGCAAAAGGAGCCTCTCGTGCCGCCCCCCGATGGTCAAGCTGGTGTGTCCCGCCGACAACCCACACGCCCAAGGAATCGAGTGTGCCAAGACCTGCCAAAACTATGACCTGGAGTGCATGAGCCCGGGCTGCGTGTCCGGCTGCCTCTGTCCCCCGGGCATGGTGAGCTTCCCCTGGCTGCCCCTTCCCCTCCTCTCTCCCTGCAGACGGCGGCGGAAGCCAGGAAGGCCGGACAGGAAGAGGTGGGGGGGGGGAGAGGAGGAGAGCTGAGGGGGCCAAGAAACCGCCAAAGCTGGAGGGGGGTCCAAGAAACCGCCAAAGCCCAGGAGGAGGAACTAGATCAGGAGACAGAGGGTTTCCAGAAAAACACTTGCAGGTGGACAAAGGCATTTGTGCTCGGATTGTTCAGTGTGTGCAGGGCAGATCGAACATTCTCTTTTTTCTTTTGTGCCAGTCCTGGGGCGGGCGTTGTTCCTGAGCTTCTTTTGCTCAAGGCTGGCGCTCTACCCCTTGAGCCACAGCGCCACTTCTGGTTTTCTGGTGGTTCATTTTGGAGATCAGAGTCTCATGGGGACTTGATTGCTCTGGCTGGCTTTGAACCGTGATCCTCAGATCTCAGCCTCCTGAGTAGCTCGGATGACAGGCTTGAGCCGCCCATGAACTGCAGGGGTTGATACTGACCATGGCCATAGTAAGTTCGTGGAGGAAAGCAGTGAGCAGTGTATGAGCAGAAGGGTAGAGGTACTTTGCCATCTTATGCTGAGAGCCATTGGTCAGAATTTAGGATTCACATGGGGAACCCACTCGGTCACCTGATTCCTAAACTGAAGGGAGGGGTGGGGCGGGGAGAGAGGGAGGGAGGAAGGGAGGGAGGACGGTTGGAGTGGCACGGATCAAGACACAGTGTACCCACAAACGGACATGTTGCATGGAAACCCTTCTGTGAGCTACTTAAGGATAACACAGTAGTAACAAGTTAGGCATTGGTGGGCCACGCCTGGCATCCTGGCTCCTCGGGGAGGCTGAGGGGTGAGGATTGCGGTTGAAAGCCAGCCCTGGCTACCCAGTCTGTGAGACTGATCTCCCCTGAACCAACCAAAAAAAAAAGCCAGAAGTGGAGTGGTAACTCACATGGTAGAGCACCAACTTGGAGCAGAGAAGATCAAAGACAGTGCTCAGGCCCTGAGCTCAAGCCTAGGTCCAGAGTATAATAAATAACAACAATAGTAATAATAATAGACGTATTACCCAATTCTACCACTGGGGGGCAGCAAAGCACAGCCCATCCCAGAGGTAGCTTGTTCCAGGACAAACTTAAGACTCACAGTTTGGGGGGGGGGCGGGGCTGGAGTGTAACCCACGGGGGTAAGGGAGTTTGCCTAGCAGACATGAGGCCCTGGGTTCAAGACCCAGTACCTCCAACACACACACACACACACACACACACACAAGTGCATACACGTTCGCACTTTCCTGCTCAGTCTTAAGCTATGATCGTTGACAGGAAAGCTCTGTGTTGGGCTCACACCCTGGCTGAATGTGAGGATCAGTGTCAGGTCAGGGGCCAGGGGTCAGCATCAGGGGTCAGGTCAGGCCGCGTCATTTTGCAGGCAGATTTGCAGAGCGACGCCTGGGTGGGTTTAGGGAGACCAGCAATCTGTCTGGTTGGGGTCCCTCCTGCTGGGCGTGGCCAGCCCTTCCCGAGCCCCAGGACCCACAGAAGGGCTTTGAATTCCTCCTCACACCTGGACCAGCAGACCCCAGCACATAAACTGTCAGGAGGGACTTCAGGGGACAGGGGAAGAGAGCACCCCCCCATTATTGGTGTCCATCAGGGTACCCCGGGACAGGGAGGAGGGTACATGGGCCTGGACAGGCCCTGGGCTGGTTTTCCCCCTAGCATTTAGCCCTCCCCTCCAGAGTGGTAATTCCCCACCCCCAAACATAATGCCTGTTTTCTTTAGCTACAGACTTAACGGACCATCCATGGAAGAACGGGAAAAATCCTTAAAAAACAAAAAACAGCAGCAAAAAGAAAAAGAAAAAGAAATCTCTACACAGTCCTGTTCTAGGCTACTACCTTGATTTTCTATTCCGTCTTTAAAAGATACGAATATAGTACACATATCTCTACATATATCTATCTGTCTGTCTCTACCTGCGATCTGTCTGTTAGTCTGACTCTGCCTGCGATCTATCTGTCTATCTATCTATCTCTATCTGTCAGTCTGTCTATTCATCTGATTGTTTTGTCTGACTGTCTCTGTTTGCTATCTGTATCATCTTTTTGTCTGTCATCTATCTATCTATCTATCTATCTATCTATCTATCTATCTATCTACCTACCTCTATCTGATTGTCTGTCTTGTCTGTCTCTGCTATCTGTCTGTCTGTCTCTATCATTTATTTGTGGTGCTATCTATATATCTGTCTTATTTGTCTGTGCTGTCATCTATCTATCTATATGATTGTCCATCTTGACTGTCTCTGCCTATCTATCTGTCTTATTTGTCTGTGCTATCTATCTATCTGTCTGATTGTCTTGACAGACTGTCTCTGCCTGCCTGTCTGTCTGTCTGTCTGTCTGTCTGTCTGTCTGTCTATCTATCTATCTATCTATCTATCTATCTATCTGTCTGTCTGTCTGTCTGTCTGTCTTATTATCTGTCTATAAGAGTCAGGCAGGGGAGGAAAGCACTGGTATAGTATATATACATGTTTACATATACACACATATGAAAACGCATCTATGTCAAACTGGGACCACACGTCTGAGCAATTTTCTTAGTGGTTTAAGCATGAACCAGTGTGGTGGGTCACACCTGTAACTCCGGCTACCTAGGGAAGCGGAGATCGGAGGATCAGGCTTGGGTTGGGGAGATCTCCAAATAGGTGAATTAGTGGAGTGTGGTGGTAGGAGGATCACAGTCCAAGGCCAGCCCTGGGCCAATCTATGAGGTCTTATCCAGGACACAACGAAAGTGTGTGTGTGTGTGTGTGTGGTGTGTGTGGGCGTGTGTGTATGCATGTGTGTGCGTGTGTGTGTGTGTGTGCGCGCGTGTGGTCCAAGTGGTGGAGCACCTGCCTAGCCTGAGGCCCTGAGTTCCCGTCTGGGTGTCACATGCACACACGCACACGCACACACACACGCACACGCACACGCACACACACACACACCAGTGGTGTGAGTATGTCTCACTCTATGGAAGTCTCTCAAAGGACACCTGGGGATTCCTTAAGGACTCCATCCTTGTTCCACCCTGGCTCTCGGCCGTGTCCATCAGCGGGGGGGGGGGGGGGGGGGGGGCGGTCAGCCATTGTCCCCATTCCCGTTTCCTCTGGAGCGGTCCTTTGGGACATGTGACCGGGCACGTACACTTCCGGTGCTCACTCTTTCTGAATCCCCCCTGGGGGTTTCTAGACACTGCCACAAAGGTTCCAGTCACGCTGCAGGAGGAGACCCAGGTGACCAGGCCCCAGCCAGTCCCCACCGAGGCTCACCGTCTGTCTGTCTGTCTGTCTGTCTGTCTGTTCCCTGCAGGTCCGCCATGACAATCGGTGTGTGGCCCTGGAGAGGTGTCCCTGCTTCCACCAGGGCAGAGAGTACGCACCGGGGGAGACGGTAAAGATGGACTGCAACACGTGGTGAGCTGCTGGGGCGGGGTGGGGTGCGGGGTGGGGGGTGAGCTGCTGGGGCGGGGTGGGGTGCGGGGTGGGGGGTGAGCTGCTGGGGTGGGGTGGGGTGCAGTGGGGGGATCCTGGGCCCATATGTCACCATAGAGCAGAGGTGACCCCCACACAGGGCCCTCAGCGTTGGCTGATACCCCCGTGAGAGCCTGGGGGGCCTTGGTAACGCTTCTCTGTGCCTCAGTCTCTCTGTCTGTGATCGATCTGTCAGAGACAAGGGGTTCAGGGGTGCTGTGTCCATATTCCCGCCCCTGAGCACGTGGCTTTGAGGGGTAACTGGTGAGGGGCCTGGGGTCCCTCTCCCCTTCACTCTGCCTTTGAGCTCTGGGCGGTACACAGCCTTAGCAGGACAGAGCGGGGGTGCTCTACCCCAACTCTGACGCACAGGTAGGCTCTCCGCGGTCAGCTCTGGTTATGGGGTGGTGCTGGAGGGGACGCGTCACCATAGGAAAATCACTATAGGGTTTTTTGTTTGTTTGTTTGCTGATACTGGGGCTTGAACTCAGGGCCTGGGCGCTGTCCCTCAGCTCCTCAGTTCAAGGCTGGTGCTCTACCACTTGAGCCACAGCGCCACTTCCAGTTTTCTGGTGGCTTATTGGAGATCACAGTCTCCCGGCCTTCCCTGCTCAAGCTGGCTTTGAACCGTGATCCTCAGATCTCAGCCTCCTGAGTAGTTGGGATGACACGGCACCCAGTGTCTGTATGTTTTTTAAAAACACACAGCTACAGTTGCACACAGCGGTAGCTTCCAGAAAGAGACCACGGCAAGGCAGCCCAGACAGGACCCTGGCTTCCTCCCTCCTTTTCCAGCTGCCTGGATCACCTCAGACAAATCCTCCTGTGCCTCAGTTTCCCCTTTGGAACCAGAGAGCAGCTTTGCTTTCCTTTCCCACCCGCTGGGCCTGTGGGAGTTCATGCTCTTTGGGTGGCAAGCCTTCAGTGTCTGTCACCTTTCTAGAACTTTCCAGAACCTTCCATCCCATTCCGTCGTCTCTCTTCTGTCACTTCTAAGACTCCGTGGGACCCTCCCCTGCCCTCCCAACTCCAGGAACAGCCCCTGCCCTTCTTCCATCTTTGGTGTCACTGTCCCCAGCGTTTGTCGGGACCGGAAGTGGAACTGCACAGACCACGTGTGTGACGCCACGTGTTCCGTGCTGGGCATGGCCCACTACATCACCTTCGACGGGCTCAAGTATCTGTTCCCTGGGGAGTGCCAGTACGTCCTGGTGCAGGTGAGGGGGAGGGGGGGAGGGGAGGGGAGGGGAGGAGGGAGGGGAGGAGGGAGGGGAAGGGGTGCTGTTGGTCATTTTGGGAGCTCCCACATTGGATTCTGCCATTGTATTTGTAGAAACAAGCCTGGAAGAGAATGAGTGTGTGCGTGCATGCGTGTGTGTGCATGCATGTGCGTGTGTGTGTGTGTGAGACTCTGGTTGTACTGGGGTGATGTCCCAGTCCTGGGTGGGTGTGGCCTCACAGAACCCCCAGTTGTCCAGCATAGACAGGAAAGAACTAAGTGAAGCCAAGAAACACACACACACACACACACACACACACACACACGCACACACACACACACACACACACACACACACACACACACACACACACGAAGGCCGGGCGCCGGCGGGTCTCACGCCAGTCATCCTAACTACTCAGGAGGAGGCTGAGATCTGGAGGATTGTAGTTCAAAGCTGGCCCAGGGCAGGAAAATCTGTCTGTGAGACTTTCCAGTGAACTAGTGACCAAAAAAAGCCAGAAGTGGAGCTGTGGCTCAAGTGGTAGAGCGCCAGCCTTGAGCACAGTAGAATAGGAGATAACATAAAATTCAGGGACAGTGCCCAGGCCCTGAGTTCAAGTCCCAGCACCCATGCGTGCACACACACACACACGGCAAACCAAAAAACACACAAAAAGGATGGGGGCGCTGTTAGGAGCCCACAGGGCCGGGCTGAGCCATTTTGGTTCCATTCTGGGCCTGGTAGCCCGAGGGAGGGGTTGAACGAGCCATGAGAATGGGGTGAGATTTGTTTGTGGGGGGACCCAGGGTGGGACAGACGGGCTGGCATGTGGCTTGATCGGCTTGGCCATTTCTCCACTTCACGCTCAGTGCCCTCCTCTCGCTACCCTGAATGAAACATTCGTTCCTAATGAACTTCCCTAGCCCCGCCCCCCATGTGCATCGGGTCATGCAAATGTCCTGTGGTCAGGGATGGTGGGGTAGTCATTCCCTCCCTCCCCTCTCTTCCCAGGACCATTGCGATGGGAGCCCAGGCACCTTCCGCGTGCTGGTGGGGAATGAGGGGTGCGGTCCCCCCGCAGTGGCCTGTCAGAAGCGGGTGACCATCCTGGCGGAAGGAGGCGAGGTGGAGCTGTTCGGCGGGGAGGTGAGGTTCCACCGTGGCCAGGCCGTCCACCCCACGTCCTCCTAGCCCTCCGCCCGTCTGGGGACTCTGCGGCCCTTGGGGACCCCGTTTGGGGTGACATCGAGATGCGTGCTGGGG
This sequence comes from Dipodomys merriami, assembly GCF_024711535.1. NCBI lineage: Eukaryota > Metazoa > Chordata > Mammalia > Rodentia > Heteromyidae > Dipodomys > Dipodomys merriami. The sequence goes on along the minus strand of NW_027206240.1, from coordinate 72,851 downwards.
GCCCATGGGCTGCGCCTTCCCCTCCCTCCCTGCACCTCAGATCATTGTTTTTTTTTTAGTAAAGCCTTGTGGATCTTCCTCCCTCGGCCTGTTGGTTGAGATGAGGTCTCGCCCACATTGTGTATGGATTTCTTTCTTTCCCATCCACGCCCGGCCTCAAACCGCGATCTTCCTAAGTGGTGGGGATTCCAGGCATGCGCCGCGCTGCCCGGCAGGCGTGCTAGATTTGGCCCCGCTCTGGCAGGTGAGCGTGAAGAGGCCCCTGGAGGATGAGTCGCTCTTGGAGGTGGTGGAGTCCGGTCGCTACCTCATTGTGCTCCTGGGCCGCACCCTGTCTGTGGTGTGGGACCGGCACCGGAGTCTCTCCGTGGTGCTCAAACAGACCTTCCAGGTCAGTTCCCAGCCTTCCTGCCTTCGCTTCGGGGCCTGGATCAGGTCTCCGAGCGGCCTGCCAATCACCACCAGCACCATCAGCACCCTGCTTGCTTGGCTGGTGGTGCTTTACCACCCGATTCATGCCTCCAGCCCAGTTTTGTGGCTGGGGACTTAAAAAGGTGAGCCTTTTTTTTTTTTTTTGGCCTGGAACTACAATCCTCAGATCGCAGCCTCTCCAGTGGCTGAGATTACAGGCGTGAGCCACCAGGTTCTGGTGCCAGGTGTGCAGGACCAGGTGGAGGTGACCCAAGCCACCACGACTTCCGTTCTTACACAAAAGAAGAGGAGGACAGGGCGATGTGAGCGATATAACCGGGAGAGGTGAACCGGACCTGCTCGGCACTATAACACAGCCTGGTATTCTTGGCTGCTCTCTTACTATGGGATCCTTAAAAAAAAATTTATTTGCCAGGCACTGGTGGCTCCGGCCTGTCATCCCGGCTACTCAGGAGGCTGAGATCTGAGGATCGTGGTTCAAAGCCAGGAAAGTCTGTGAGACTCTGATCTCCAAAGAACCACCAGAAAACCAGAAGTGGTGCTGTGGCTCAAGTGGTAGAGCTTCTGCCTTTTGGTGGATCACTGGAGATCAGAGTCTCATGGACTTTGATGTCTAGGCTGGCTTTGAACTGTGATCCTCAGATCGCAGCCTCCTGAGTAGCCATCTTCACAGAAGAGAATCTCCCCCTCCTCCTCCTCCATCCTCCTCCTTCTTCCCCCTCCTTCCCCTCCCCCTCCTCCCTCTTCCCCCTCCCCCTCCTCCTCCCCTTCCCTCTCCTCTACCCCTTCCTCTTCCTCCCCCTTCCTCTCCTCTTCCTCCTCCTCCTCTTCCTCCCCCTCCATTCCCTCCATCCCTTCCTCCCGCTCCCCCTCCTCCCTCATCTTCCCTTTCTTCCTCCCCCTCCTCCTCTTCCTTCCCCTCCACCCTTCCTCCTCCCCCTCCTCCCTCTCCACCCCTTCTTCCTCCTCTCCCTTCCCTCCTCTTCCTCTTCCTCTCCCTCTCCCTCTCCTCCCCCTCCACCCCCTCCTTTCCTTCCTCCCCCTCCCCCTCCTCCCCTTCCTCCTCCGTGTTCTCTGCCTCCTCCCTGCGCGGCGTGGGTCCGGGGCCCACGCGTCCGTCCGGTCTGTGGCAGGGGCGCGTGTGTGGTCTGTGCGGGAATTTCGACGGGGTTCAGAACAACGACCTCACCAGCAGCAGCCTCCGGGTGGAGGAGGACCCCGTGGACTTCGGCAACTCCTGGAAAGTGAGCGCGCAGTGCGCCGACGCGCGCAAGGTGGGTGTGTGCGTGTGCGCGTGCTTGTGTGTGCCGGGACCCAGCCCTGTCTCCCGGGGGAGGGCAGGAAGGCGGGGGAGGCCTGGGCCCCCCATGTGCCCACCGCATTGTCCCCCGGGTTCGCAGGCCCCCCTGGGCGTGGCCCCGGCGCTGTGCGGCGGTGACCTGGACAGGCAGTCGGTGGCCGATTCCTCCTGCAGGATTCTCACCAGTGACCTCTTCCACGCCTGCAACCAGCTGGTGAGGGCAGAGGGCGTGGGGGGGCGGGCGTGGGGAGGGGTGTGGGGGGGACACACCCACCCAGCCCGGGCTCCTGGACATGCCAGGCCCGGCCACGCGTTGGTCTTAAACTTGAGACACACCTGCTCCCCTGCCCGGCTGCCTGATTCCCCGGTGGTGCTAACTTGGGGTCACCTCACCCCCAGCTCCAAAGCCAAGCGCCCGTCCCTGATCTGTGTCTCCATACCTGAGCCCCGACTGTCACTCCTGCCCCAATCCCCAAACCCCTCAGCGACCCGTCCTTTATCCCAGTTTTTGCTTTTTGTTTTATGGCCAGTCCTGGGGCTTGAACTTGTGGCCTGGGCGCTGTCCCTGAGCTGCTTTTACTCAAGGCTGGTGCTCTACCAGGCGAGCCACAGCGTCACTTCCGGCTTTTTCTGTGTCTGTGGCACTGAGGAATTGAACCCAGGGCTTCGTGCATGCAAGGCGAGCGCTCTACCCCTGAGCCACCTGCCCCGCCCTCCTGCTGGTATTTTTAAGTATGACTATGGATTCCGATGGAAATGGAAAGCAGGAAGCCGTTCTCATCTCTCTGTTACCTGGGTATTGGGGTCCTGAGTCTTCCCTGGTGCCTGCCACCTTCTTATTACCCGGTAACGTGGAAGCTTTCCTCCCACAGCGGAGAAGGTTGTGATGAGTCACTGAGAAAGAGAAGAAAAAAAGTTAGTTTTGTTTTTTGGTCGGTTCTGGGGCTTGAGCTCAGGGCCTGGGTGCTGTCCCTGAGCTTCTTTTGCTCAAGGTTGGTGCTCTACCGCTTGAGCCACAGCTCCACTTCCGGCTTTATCTGTGTGTGTGGCACTGAGGAATCGAACCCCGGGCTTCATGCATGCTAGGCGAGCGCTGTACCACAGAGCCACCTGCCCAGCCCTTGGGTCTCAACACTCTGGTTTGGCCTTTTCTGTTCATGTCTGGGTGCTCTACCATTTGAGCCACACCTCCACTTTCGGCTTGTCCATTGGTTAAGGAGAAATAAGAGCCTTTGGAAGTTGCTTGCCCAGGCTGATTTCGCACCACAATCTTCAGATCTCAGCCTCCCGAGTAGCCGGGATTACAGGCATGCGCCCCTGGTACGTTCCCAGGGATATGAAGGTCTTTTTTCTCCTATGGACCTCCAGAACTTTCTCGACCCAGCCAAGAGCCACGGGCCTCCAGTGCCTAGGGCCAAGGTCACCAACCCCCGGGGTGGGGGGGCTCCTTTCTCAGGTGGACCCCGAGCCGTACCTGGACGTCTGCGTTTACGACACGTGCTCCTGCGAGTCGGTGGGGGACTGCGCCTGCTTTTGCGACACCATCGCTGCCTACGCCCACGCCTGTGCCCAGCGGGGCCAGGTGGTGGCCTGGAGGACACCCACACTGTGCCGTGAGTCCCAACGGCCCCCCCACCCAGGGGGGAAGAGGAGGGGTCCCACACACCTCCCCTCCCCCACCCTCCACCAGCATCTAGACACCACAGTCCGTGGGGGACAGGTGGATGGAGGACACCCCCACGGGAGACAGGGACAACCCCCGCGGGTAGCTAGATGACTGGCCACGGGCCGAGGAGAGAGAGGAGGCCACGTGGGTAAGGTGTTCTCAAGGGGGGGTGAGCAGGGAGGTTGTGTTGATGGCAAGCCACGCGTGGTAACTTCTCTGCTCAAGGAAGAAAGGAAGTCAGTATGTGTCTGTTTCCTAATGTTTTATTTCGGTGCAGTTCCTAGGCCTTGAACTCAGGGCCCTGGTGTTCTTTTGCTTAAGGCTGGTGCTCTACCACTTGAGCCACAGCTCCATTTCAGGCTTTGCTTTGGGTAGTGGATTGGAGGTCAAAGTCTCATGGACTTTGCTGCCCAGCTGGTTTAAAACTGATCCTCAGGTCTCAGCCTCCTGAGTCTCTGGGATGACGGCGTGAGCCTGTGCCTGGCTTAGTATATACATTTACTTGGACCTAGTTCTATTTGCCATAGTGTGGCTAGCTCATGCGTTTAGAATCTGCCTTCCTTGGAAGAGTGTGTGTGTGTGTGTGTGTGTGTGTGTGTGTGTGTGTGTGTGTGTGTGTGTGTGTGTGTGTGTGTGTGTGTGTGTGTGTGTGTGTGTGCTGGTCTTGGGTCTTGCACCCAGGTCTGGGTGCTGTCCTTGAGCTTTTTCTCTGAAAGCTGGCACTCTACCACTTAAGCCACAGCTCCACCTCTGGCCTTTTGCTTGTTCATTGGAGATAAGAGTCTCAAGGATTTTCTTGCCTGGGCTGGCTTTGAACCATGATCCTCAGATCTCACCCTCCTGAGTAGCTGGGATGACAGGTGTGAGCACTGGTATCTGAGACTCAATGTTTTTTTTTTTTTTTCTTTTTTTGTCGGTTGTGGGACTTGAACTCAGGGCCTGGGTGCTGTCCCTCAGCTCTTCAGCTCAAGGCTGGCGCTCTACCACTTGAACCACAGCGCCACTTCCTGTTTTCTGGTGGTTCATTGGAGATCAGAGTCTCATGGACTTTCCTGCCCGGGCTGGCTTTGAACCGTGATCCTTAGATCTCAGCCTCCAAGTAGCTGGGATGACAGGCGGGAGCCACCGGTGCCCAAGACAAAATGTTTTGATGCAGCAGTTTGGGCCCCTAGGTTCTTGGTTTCGTTTTAGGTCTCCACCGCTGCCTCCTCCTCCGACCTTTGCCTCCGGCCCCTGCCCGCCCCCTCCAGGGCCTCCATGATAACCTCATGGTCCCCACTCTTCCTCTCCCCAGCTCAGAGCTGCGAAGACAGGAACGCTCGCGAGACCGGCTACGAGTGCGAGTGGCGGTACAACAGCTGCGCGCCCGCCTGCCCCGTCACCTGCCAGCACCCCGAGCCCCTGGCCTGCCCTGTGCAGTGTGTGGAGGGCTGTCACGCACACTGCCCTCCGGGTAAGGCCTGGCGGGGGCCGGGGAGAGGGAGGAGGGCGAGGGGCGGGGCCAGGAGCCGGGCAGTGGGCGGGACAGGCCGGGGGCCGGGCTGGCTTCTCAGGGTTGGCATCTCCCCTTCCCTCCCCTGCTTCCTCAGCCCGAGCCCCCCTCTCCTCACCCCTGCCGTCCACGCAGCCATTCCCTCCCCCACCCCTCCCCTCATCCAAGCCAGGCCAGCTCCCACATTGCCAACTTCAGCTCCTGTCAAATGCTTGCCAGAAAGAAAAAGGTTTTTATTCCCGGGCCAGCCGGGCACTGCTGGCTCCCGCCTCTCATCCCAGCTACTTGGGAGGCTGAGATGTGAGGATCGTGGTTCGAAGCCAGCCCGGGCAGGAAAGTCCTTGAGACTCTGATCTCCCATGAGCCAGCAAAAAATGCCAGAAGTGGCGCTGTGGCTCAAGTGGTAGAGCGCCAGCCTTGAGCACAAAAGCTCAGGGACAGCGCCCAGGTTCTGAGTTCAAGCTCTAGGACTGGCAAAATTAAAAAAACAACAAAGATAAAAGTTCTGGGGCCAAATGGAGCCCAGGTCCCCACCTGTGCGCTGCACATGGCCTTAGCACCAAGTTAGGTCCAAGCCCTGCGTCTCAAGTCTATTGAAAGTTTATTTATGGTCCTCCCTCCCTCCCTCCCTCCCTCCCTCCCTCCCTCCCTCCCTCCCTTCTTCCCTTCTTCCCTCCTTCTCCCATCACTCCCTTCTTCCCTTTCTCCTCTCTCTCCCTCCCCTCCTTCCTTTCCTCTCTCTCTTTTTTCCACCCTTCTTCCTCTTTCCCTCTCTCTCCCCCCTCCCCTCCCTCCTTCCCTCCCTCCCCTCCTCCCTTCCTCCCTTCTTCCTTCCCTTCCTCTTTCCCTTCCTTCCCTGTTCCTGACTCTTGTACAAGGTCTTGTTCTGTAGCCCAGGCTGGCCCTGAGCTCCTCCTGCCTCAGTCTCCCCAGTTGGGGTCGGGGCCTTTTTCTAATCGACCTCTCTGCCTGCCATCGACGAGGTGTTCTGTGCACGCAGTGGGACCTAAGGCATCTGGGATTGAAACAATCAGAGTCTGAAATTTGGTTCATTGGAAAAAAATTATTTTTTGTTGAACTCAGGGCCTGGGTGCTTTCCTTATGCTTTTTCACTCAAGGCTGGCGCTCTACCACTTGAGCCACAGTGTCACTTCTGGTTTTCTGGTGGTTCATTGGAGATCAGAGTCTCACGGACTTTCTTGCCTGGGCTGGCTTTGAAGCCCGATCCTCAGATCTCAGCCTCCTGAGTGGCTGGGATGACAGACGGGAGCCGCCTCGCTGGTTCACTCAGATTTAAATAGCCACAGGTGGCCCCTTGGAGATGAGATTTAGTGAGTCCTAGAGCTGGGGGAGATGGCAGCAGAAGGAACGGCCTCCCCACTCCCTCCCAGCTTTGCAGGAAACACTAGTGGAGGCACAAGACAGGAAGGAGGCTGGGGGGAGGAGGCTGGGGGAAGGAGGCTGGGGCAGGAGGCTGGGAGAAAAGAGGCGGGGGAAAGGAGGCTGGGGGAAGGAGGCTGGAGGAAGGAGGCTGGGGGGAGGAGGCTGGGGGGAGGATCCTGGGAGAAGGATGCTGGGGGGAGGAGCCTGGGAGAAGGAGGCTGGGGGGAGAGGGCCATGGTGGGAGGCTGGGCCGGGGACATGCCGGGCCTTCTTTGTGCGGAGGCTGGGGTCAGGTGCTAAGGAGAGCCGCGTTTCACAGGGAGGGTCCTGGACGAACTCCTGCAGACCTGCGTAGAGCCCCGCGACTGCCCTGTGTGCGAGGTGTTGGGCCGGCGTCTGGCGCCCGGGAGGAAGGTCACCTTGAACCTCGAGGACCCTGCGCGCTGCCAGACCTGGTACCCGCCCTGGTCCCGGTCCCCGGCTGCGCCAGCCACTGCTCTGCACCCGGGCGCCTGGCTCCCACAGCACCGCGGCCCGGGCCCTGGGTGCTCCTCCTCAGCCAGTCCCTTCAGAACTTTCCAGATGTTGCTTCTTTTAAGGGAAGAGGCCCAAAGAGTGAAAGCGTCAGGTGCCCAGTTCCAATCCCACAAAAGAGAAAAAGACTAGACTGCTTCTTCAAAGCCCAGCTATTGCTAACCTCCCTCCCTCCCTCCCTCCCTTCCTCCCTCCTTTCCTCCTTCTTTCCTTCTTCCTTTTCTTCTCTCCTTCCTTCCCTCCCTTCCTCCCATCTTCTCTCCCTCCCTCCCTCCCTTCCTCCCTCCTTTCCTCCTTCTTTCCTTCTTCCTTTTCTTCTCTCCTTCCTTCCCTCCCTTCCTCCCATCTTCTCTCCCTCTTCCCTCCCATCTTCTCTCCCTCTTCCCTCCCTCCCTTCCTTCCTTTCCTCCCCTTCCTCCCCTTCCTCCTTGTTCCTTTCCTTCCCTCCTTCCTTCCTCTCTCCCTCCTTCCCTCCCTCCCATCCTCTCTTCCTCCCTCCCTTCCTTCCTTCCCTTCCTTCCTTCCTTCCTTCCTTCCTTCCCTCCCTCCCTCCCTCCCTCCCTCCCTCTCTTCCTTCCTTCCTTCCTCCCCTTCCTCCTTTCCTTCCCTCCTTCCTTCCTCTCTCCTTCCCTCCCTCCCATCCTCTCTCCCTCCCTCCCTCCTTTCCTCCCTCCATCCCTCTCTTCCTCCCTCCTTCCTTCCCTCTCTTCCTTTCTTCCTTTTTTATACCAGTACTTTTTCTGAATAATTTATTGGAGATTAGAGTGTCATGGACTTTCCTGCCCAGGGCTGGCTTTGAACCTTGATCCTCAGATCTCAGCCTCCTGAGTAGCTGGGATGACAGGCGGGAGCTAATGGCACCCAGACCTCTGTCTCTATCTTATCTGTCCCCCCTTCTCTACGAGGTGGGGTGCAGATGTAGAAATGAAGTGTAACCCTGGACCTTGGGTGTGACCTGGCCATGTTGGGGCACCGGCTCACCCTGAGCTTGACCTGCAGTTGCTGGCTTGGGGAGAGGCGGGAAGGGTCTGAGGGGCGGCCGGGGAGCTTTCTGAGCTTTCTGAAGCTGGGCCTCATTCATTACCACGCCACGCCCCCCCCCCCCCCCCCCCCAGGCCGGCAGGAACTTCATCTTGACAAGTGCAGCCGGCTGGGGCCGGGGGCTGCGGCTGCCGCTTCTAGAGCCAGATCCTGCCGCCGCCATCTGTATAAACAAGACCCAAGCATGGCCCAGGGAGAGCTTTCTAGAAAAACACAGGAAACCAGAGTATGTCACTCAGGGCCGCTCTGCACCAAGGACTGGAGCGATAAATCCCACAAATGATGAGGAAATAGGAATTAGTTTCCTGCTCTCCCATGCTGTGCCAGGGCAGACAGGAATAAAGGATGGCCGAGTGCAGGGCAGACAGGAATAAAGGATGGCCGAGTGTGTGCTTCCTCTGTGTGGCTCAGAGTCCTCAGACAACAGGGCTTTGGCAAGCAAGGTTGCCCCGTGGCTCCCGCCTGCCATCCCAGCTGCTCAGGAGGCTGAGAGCTGAGGATTGTGGTTCAAAGCCAGCCTGGGCCAAGACAGTCTAAGGGGCAGCGAGGGAGCGAGGCTGGGGTGGGGGCAGGACAGGGCTGTCTTGGCTGTGCTTCCTGGGTGGACCGGAGGCTCTGGCTGCAGAAAAAGAGAAAGTCCAGTGTGTTCAGCTCTCCGCCTCGGGCTCCCTTGCTTTCTTCTGTGCTCCACGTACACTGGAACTTTGCAGGACGCTGGCCAAAAGGCAAAGTGGCCAGAAAAGTTAGGCATTTGGTATTAGGAATTTGTGGCTGAGGCAGTGGCTTGCCTGCCTGCCTTCCCTTCCCTCCCTCCCTCCCTTCCTCCCGCCTTCCCTCTTTCCTCCCCTCCTTTCTTCCATCCCTTGCTTGCACCAGTACTGGCATTTGAATTCAGAGCCCGCGCACTGTCTTTTTGCTTTTTGGCGGGTGCTCTACCACTTGAGCCAGAGCTCCACTTCTAATTTTTTGGTAGTAGTTCATTGGAGACAACAATCTCACAGACTTCCCTTCCCCCAGTTGGCTTTGAATCGCGAGCCTCAGATCTCAGTCTCCCGAGTCTCTGGGATGACAGGCGGGAGACAGGCAGTGGCTTTGATGAAGATTTGTGGGGTGTCTTGTGGGGGGGCTCAGGGCCCAGCCAGTGCCTGGCAGATCACAGATGCCCACCGTACGGGCCTGCGCAGGGCAAATGGAGGAGCTGCTGCTTTTCCTAGAGCTAACCCTGCACATGCCTGCATCCTTTGTCCTGCTACACAGAACTGGGAATTCATAGCCATCTTTCCCAAATGGGCCGCCCCCCCTCTTCCTCCCCCTCCCCCTCCTCCTTCTTTTCCTCCCCCTCCTCCTTCTTTTCCTCCCCCTCTCCCTCCTCCTTCTCCCCCTCCTCCCCCTCCCCTTCCCCCGTTTGCAGTGTAAACCATTCCTCTTCAGAAGAACCCCTGTGTACGCACATGTGTGAGCATGTCCATGCAGTGCACACATGCACCTGAGCGTACAAAGACATGCACCCGTGTGTAAGTGCATGCGATGGTGAGCGCATGGTGCATGTGCATTCATTCACACACATTTACACATGCAGACATGCATACAGGTTCACAGGATATGCACACCTGTGTGAATGCACACCCATCTACATCCATGTAGGTATGTACACATGCACACATTTACATGAATGCACCATGCACACGTGGGCACACGTGTGTTCAAGTGTGTCCACACGTGTGAACATGCACACAGTGCATCCACACAGGTGCAGACATGCATTTGGTACACGTGTGTGCAAATCGTGCAGTGTGTATGTGGTGAGTGCTGCGTGCCTTGCACACATTTACACAGGTGTGCACACATGGATGCATGGATTTGGTGCATCTGGGTGTGTGTAGGTGTCAACATGGGTGAGAGTGCACATGTGTGTGCACACGTGAGTGAGTGTGCATGCACACATAAGTGGCACGTCACTCGGGCTGGGAGTGTTCCGGGGAGCAGGAGGCTGTCCCAAGCGCGCCGGGTGCTGGTCCCCCCTGGGTTTTGCTGGGGTGTGCCCGCAGCTCCTCCCCCATCATGCCTGTCTCTCTGTGTTCTGCCACAGTCACTGTGATGGTGCCAACCTCACTTGTGAGACCTGCCCGCACCCCAGAGGCCTGGCGGGATCCCCCACGGAGGCCCCAGCCGTCACCCCGACCCCGGACGTGGAGGACACACCGGAGCCCCCGCTGCACGACTTCTACTGCAGCAAGCTCCTGGACCTGGTGTTCCTGCTGGACGGCTCGGCCAGGCTGTCGGAGGCCGAGTTCGAGGAGCTCAAGGGCTTCGTGGTGAGCGTGATGGAGCGGCTGCACATCTCCCAGAAGCGGATCCGCGTGGCCCTGGTGGAGTTCCACGACGGCTCGCACGCCTACCTCGAGCTCAGGGCCCGCCGGCGGCCGTCGGAGCTGCGGCGCGTGGCCAGCCACGTGAAGTACGTGGGCAGCCAGGTGGCGTCCACCAGCGAGGTGATGAAATACACGCTCTTCCAGATCTTCGGGCAAATCGATCGGCCCGAGGCCTCGCGCGTCACGCTGCTCCTGACCGCCAGCCAGGAGCCGCCCCGCCTGGCCCGCAACCTGGTCCGCTATCTCCAGGGCCTGAAGAAGAAGAAGGTGGTGGTGATCCCCGTGGGCATCGGGCCCCATGCCAACCTGCGCCAGATCCGCCTCATCGAGAAGCAGGCCCCCGAGAACAAGGCGTTTGTGCTCAGCGGGGTGGGCGAGCTGGCGCAGAGGAGGGACGACATCATCAGTTACATCTGCGACCTGGCCCCCGAGCCCCTGCCCCCCACCCAGCCTCGGCCCCAGGCCCAGATCACCACGGCCAGCCCGGAGATCGCGGGGAGCCCCTCCCCAGGATCCCACAGGAAGCCCCTGGTCCTCGATGTGGTGTTCGTCTTGGAGGGCTCGGACAAAGTCGGCGAGGAGAACTTCCAGAAGAGCAAGGAGTTCGTGCAGGAGGTGGTGGGCAGCCTGGCCGTGGGCCCCGACGGTGTGCACGTGTCAGTGCTGCAGTACTCGAACTCGGTGATGGCTGAGTACTCCTTCAACCACACCCAGACCGCAGACGAGGTCCTGCACAGGCTGCGGGAGATCCCGTACCGGGGCGGCAACCGCACCAACACCGGCCTGGCCCTCGAGTACCTGGCCAGCCGCAGCTTCTCCCCCGGCCACGGGGACCGCGAGCAGGCCCCGAACCTGGTCTACATGGTCACGGGGAACCCCGCGTCCGATGAGATCCGGCGGCTCCCTGGAGACATCCAGGTGATCCCCATCGGCGTGGGCCCCCATGCCGACGTGCACGAGCTGGAGAGGGTGGGCTACCCCAACGCCCCCATCCTCATCCAGGACTTCCAGAAACTTCCACGGGAAGCTCCTGACCTGGTGCTCCAGAGGCTGCAGCTCCCCACGCTGCCCCCTCCCCTGGGTAAGCTGTGTATGCGGAGGGAGGAGACGGGGTGTGGGGGGGAGAGCCCAGCATCCTCAGCACAGCTGGCCACAGCTGGACTTCTCATCGCAGCTTTCCACCCTCTGCACAAAACTCCGGCCTCAGGTGGGCCTGTTGGGTCTTCCAATTTAAATGAAATTCCATTTAACAAGTTAAATGCATCTGGGCACTGGTGGCTCCCGCCTGTCATCCCAGCGACTCAGGAGGCTGCGATCTGAGGATCGTGGTTCGAAGCCAGCTCCAGGCCAAGAAAGTCTGTGAGACTCTTATCTCCAATGAACCACCAAAAAGTTAGAAGTGGTGCTGTGGCTCAAGTGGTAGAGCATCATTCTTGAGCTGAAGAGTTCAGGGACAGCACCCAGGCCCAGAGTTCAAGCCCCCTGCCTGACAAAAGAAAACACCATTTATGGCTGGAAAAATGGCTTAGTGGTAGAGTGCTTGCTTTGCATGCATGCAGCCCTGGGTTTGATTCCTCAGCACCACATAAGCAGAAAAAAGCTGGAAGTGGTGCTGTGGCTCAAGTGGTAGAGTGCTAGTCTTGAGCAAAAGAAGCTCAGGGACTGTGCCTAGGCCCTGAGTTCAAGTCCCAGGACTGGCAAAAAAAATGCATTCAAAAGACTTAGGATACAGGTGATGGACAGAGGGGTGACAATCACAGAAGCCAGGGCATGAGCACATTTCTTTTTGGACCCTGTCCCCCCTTCTGTCCTCTCCCATCCCCACCCATGAGTGGCAGAGTTCGTTCTTGACCTCGTTGTCCAGTGAAGACCACGGCTGCCTTTGTCCACCCTCATCCCTCCATTTCTGTGCCCCCCTCACCCTCCCAGAGACAGAGAAACCAACACACGAGCAAAAAGGAAAGAAAACAACAACAAACAACAAAGAAAAGCCTCGTTTCTACTTCCTGGTGCTCATTCGGATAACTGTGCTTTCATACGACCAGATGCACACGGGCAGGGTGCCTTGTGCTCCTGTCCTAACAATCTGCTCCTTTGGTCTCACTGTACATGAATGTTGAGTCCTGCATCATGTATCCTGTCCAGTGTACTAGTTTTTAACCATCCAGCGTGCTTACGTGTAGATTTACAGGTACATTCCAGCTACCATAAATGAGGGAAACATGCCACCTATGTTTCTTTAGGTCTTCGCTTAGTATAACTTTCCCAGTCTTTCCATTTCCTGACAGATGTCACAGGATCATTGGTTCGCTGGGCATCGATGCCAGGTTTTCTTGATCCAGCCGTCCCCCGAGGGGTCTCTCTCGGGGTGATTCCGTATCTTGGCTGTGGCTAACAATGCTGCAGTGGACAGGGCTGCGCATTTCCATTCTCTCTCCCGCTCTTTTTCTTTCTTGTCTTCATCTCCTGGGGTTTTTGGTAAGTCTTGTTTTATAGGATCGGAGGCACCAGACGTTGGTCCCTGTGTGCTCCTCTCCTAAGAGTCTAGAGTCCTTCCTATTTTGTGTGGTCGGTGGTGGGGCTTGAACTCGGGGCCTGGGCGCTGTCCCTCAGCTCTTCAGCTCCAGGCTGGCACTCTACCACGTGAGCCACAGCGCCACGTCCGGTTTTCTGGTGGTTCATGGGAGATCAGAGTCTCAGGGCCTTTCCTGCCCGGGCTGGCCTCGAACCGCGATCCTCGATCTCAGCCTCCTGAGTCGCTGGGATGACAGGCGGGAGCCACCTGCGCCTGGTTTGCGACCAGAACCGCCCCCCGTGGCCCGTCTTCCGGGAGAAGAGGGGGCAGCTTCCGGTGGGGGGGCGGAGATGGGGGGCGCCAGCACCCCTCCCCCCGGTGCCGTGACGCGTGCTCTCCCTGTGCTCTCCCTGCAGACTGCAGCCGGCCTCGCGACGTGGTCCTGCTCCTGGACGCCTCCTCCCGCGTCCCGGCCGCAGCCTTCGAGGCGATGAAGACCTTCGCCCAGGCCTTCATTTCCAGGGCCGACCTCGGTGAGCCGCGCGCGCGTGCGCGGGGCAGGGCGGGGCGCGGAGCCCGGGCCGGGCGGGGAGGCGCCCGGGTGCTCAGCGCCCCCCTCCGGCTTCCCCTCCCCGGCCAGGGCCCCAGCGCACGCACGTGGCCGTGCTGCAGTACGGAGCCGCCCCCACCATCGACGTTCCTTGGGACGCCGCCCAGCAGAGCGCGCACCTGCTCGGCCTGGTGGACCTCATGCAGCGCCAGGGAGGCCCCGCCCACATGGGTAAGCCCGGCCCGGCCCCGCCCCCACGCCAGCACAGGCCACGCCCCCACGGTAACCCCCGCCCCGGCCCACCCACATGGCAAGCCCCGCCCCGGCCCCGCCCGCACGCCAGCACAGGCCACGCCCCCACGGTAACCCCCGCCCCACCCACATGGTAACCCCAGCCCGCCCGACCTACATGGTAACCCCGCCCCGCCCCACCCACATGGCAAGCCCCGCCCCGGCCCCGCCCGCATGCTAACGCCGGCCACGCCCCCACGGTAACCCCCGCCCCGCCCCACCCACATGGTAACCCCAGCCCCACCCCGCCCACATGGCAAGCCCCGCCCCGGCCCCGCCCACACGCTAATTTTGGCCACGCCCCCACGGTAACCCCAGCCCCACCCCGCCCACATGGAAAGCCCCGCCCCACCCCACCCACCCACATGGGTAACCCAGCCCTGCCCCGCCCACAAAGGTAGCCCCGCCCCACCCACCCACATGGGTAACCCTGCCCCACCCACATGGTTACCTCAGCCCCGTCCCCGCCCACAAAAGGCTAACCCCGCCCATATGGGGGTAACCTAGTCCCGCCCCGCCCACCACTCGGTGACTTCCTCCAGTGCCCCGCCCCGCGGCCTGAGGAGGGCGGGGCCTGGTGGTCTGGACGCCCGTGCTCCGTGGTGTCCACGGAGCCATTCCACCTGCGCATGCGCTGGCTGTCCACGAGGCTTCAGAGGCTCCGCCTCCTGCTCCTCCTCCTGCTCCTCCTGCTCTTCCTCCTCTTCTTCTTCTTGCCCCTCCTCCCTCCTGCTCCTCCTGCTCCCTCCTTCTGCTCCTCCTCCTCCCTCTCCCCCTGTTACTCCTCCTGCTCCTCCTGTTCTTCCTCTTCTTCTTGCCCCTCCTCCCTCCTGCTCCTCCTCCTCCCTCCTGCTCCTCCTCCTCCCTCCTTCTGCTTCTCCTCCTCCCTCCTCCTCCTCCCCGTTATTCCTCCTCCTCCTCCTCCTGCTCCTCCTGTTCTTCCTCATCTTCTTCTTGCCCCTCCTCCCTCCTGCTCCTCTTGCTCCTCCTCCTCCTTCTTTGCTCCTCCTCCTGCTCCTCTTTTTCCTCTTCCTGCTCTTCCTCCTTTTCCTCCTCCTCTTCTTTCTCCTTTTCCTCCTGCTCCTCCTCCTCCTGCTCTTCCTCTTCTTCCTCCTGCTTTTCCTCCTCTTCCTCCTCTTCCTCCTCCTGCTCCTCCTCCTCTTTCTTCTCCTCTTCCTCCTCCTGCTCCTCCTCCTCTTTCTTCTTCTCTTCCTCCTCCTCCTGCTTTCTCTTCTTCCTCTTCCTGCTCTTCCTCTTCTTCTTCCTCCCGCTTTGTTTCCTCTTCCTCCTCCTCCTCTTCCTCCTCCTCCTCTTCCTCTTCCTTCTCCCTTTCTTCCCTTCTTCTTTCCCCTGTAGTTGTACAAAGGAGTTACAATTCTATAAGTTCAGTTGTGAGTACAATGCTTGTTGGTCAAGGTTTTCTTTCCATCATTCTTTCCCCATTTTCCTCCTAACTTCAAGTTGTATAGTTCTCTCTCTCTCTCTCTCTCTCTCTCTGTGTGTGTGTGTGTGTGTGTGTGTGTGTGTTGGTCCTGGGGCTTGAACTTAGGGCCTGGACACTGTCTTTGAGCTTTGTCCTCAAAGCTGGTGCCTCACCGCTTGAGCCACAGCTCTACTTCTGACTTTCTGGTAGTTAACTGGAGATAAGGGTCCTCTAGTCAGGTACTGGTTGTTCACACCTGTCATCCTAGCTAATCAGGAGGCTGAGATCTGAGGATCACAGTTCGAAGCCAGCCTGGGGCAGGAAAGTCTGTGAGACTCTGATTTCCAGTGAACCACCAGAAAACTGGAGGTGGCGCTGTGGCTCAAGTGGTAGAGCGCCAGCCTTGAGCAGAAGAATGTCGGCGCCCGGACCTTGAGTTCCCAGGACTGGCAAAGTAAAAAATGAAATAAAAAAAGAGTCTCCTTCTCAGGCTGGCTTCGAACCGTGATCCTCAGATCTTAGCCTCTTCAGTAGCTAGGATGACAGGTGTGAGCACCAGTGCTTAGATTTTTTTTTTTTTTGAAGGTTCCTGGGAATTGAGCTTAGACCTTACTCACACTTGCTAGGCAGGTGCTCTATGCTTGAGTCACGCCCCCTTCAGTCCTGGCCCGGTTCCTGTGGCCAGCACTGAACCCGCCCCCCCATCCTCTTTGCTTAGGGGAAGCACTGGCCTTCGCAGTGCGGTACGTCACTTCTCAAGTCCACGGTGCCAGGCCCCAGGCCTTGAAGGTGGTGGTGATCTTGGCCACGGACGTGTCCGTGGATTCCGTGGAGGCTGCGGCCAGCGCTGCCCGTGCCAGCCGTAAGTGTCCGGGGCGGCCGTCGAGACTCTTGTAACCCGGATGGAAGGGCTTCCTTACCAAGCCCTGACCGATGGGAAATCGGCTCCATTCCCCCCTCTCCCTGGTTTTAGATTGACTGACTGAGCCAGTGGCTCATGCCTGTAATCCCGGCTATTCAGGAGGCTGAGATCTGAGGATGGAGGCTCCAAGGTGGAGGTCTTCTCCCTGTATTTCATCTAAACTATTCAAAGTGTGCAAACAGATTGCATTATTATTATTAATTTTGTACCAGATCAAGGCTGGTGCTCTACCATTTAAGCCACACTCTCAGTCTAGCTTTTACCAATTGGGGATGGAGTCTCCAATTAATTTTTCTGCCCAGGTTGGCTTCAGCAGCCCCAACCTCCCATCCTATCCATGAGCATTCCCTTCCTTCCTTTTTAATTTTATTTTTGTGCCAGTACTGGGGCTTGCACTCAGGGCCTCACACTTTCCATTAGCCTGTTCATTCAGGGGTGGTGCTCAACCACGTGAGCCACAGCTCCACATCCGCCTTTGCGCTGGCTCACTGGAGATAGTTTTGTTTCTGGATTTGTCTGCCAGGGCTGGCCTTGAGTCTCGATCCTCAGGTCTCAGCCTCCTGAGTCGCTGGGATGACAGGCGTGCGCTGCTCAGCAAGCTTAGCTTTTGTTCACGTGGTTGGAGTCTGTTCCTGTCACAAGCGCCCCGAGGCTGGGGGTGGGGGTGGGGCTGGGCACTGTCTGCTTGGTTCACCGCTCCGTCTCATCGCTGAGATCACCCGGCCCGGGGTGAGAACTCACTAGCATTTCTTGGCTCAGTCAGTGTTCCGATCACGTTGTGTGAACAGGGCAGGAAAGATGGCGCTCTATGCAGGTGCTGGACACAGCACCTCCCAGAGCCACAGCCCTGTCCCCCGTTCCCTCACCAACCCAGGAGTGGCCGTGTTCCCCATTGGAATCGGGGATCACTACGACGCGGCCCAGCTGGGGAGTCTGGCAGGCCCCGCGGCCAGTGCCAACGTCCTGAGGCTCCAGCGAGTGGAAGACCTGCGGGACATTGTCACCCTGGGCAGCTCCTTCCTCCGCCGACTCTGCGTGGGTGAGCACTGAGCGTTCTCGGCCCCTACACGCAGGCGCACACCCCTGGGCAACACGCGTGTGCACGCCCGGACACGTGTGTGCATGCAGCTGGCCGCCAGCGGTCACAGGGAGGTGGTTGCTGCGTCCTCCGCCATACTGTAAACAGGAAGAAGATGCATGCTGGTTTGTGTAGAAGGATCTTGGGTGGAAGAAATGGACAACCCCCCACAAAATATAGAACCCTAACATCCTGAAGATCATAGCTCTGTGTATGGCCACTCCCCACCCCTTCCCTTTCTCCCCTTCTCCTCTTCTGCTCTCTCCTCCTCTTCCCTTCCTCCTCCTCTTCTTCCTCTCTCTCCTCTCTCTTTCTCCCCTTTTCCCTCCCATCTCCCCTTCTCTCCCTTTCCTCCCTCCCTCCTTCCCCCTTTCTCTGTTGCTTTCTTTAGCAGTCTCATTATGTAGCCTAGGCTGGTCTTGAGCTGACCTTAAACTCAGAATCCCAGTACTGTGATTGCACCTTCTTTCCTGGCTACACTCACTCTTGTTTTTTTTTTTTTTTTTGGTCTGTTGTGGGGCTTGAACTCAGGGCCTGGGCGCTGTCCCTCAGCTCTTTGGCTCAAGGCTAGTGCTCTACCACCTGAGCCACAGCGCCACTTCTGGCTTTTTCTGCTTATGTGGTGCTGAGGAATCGAACCAGGGCCTCATGCATGCGAGGCAAGCACTGTACCACCGAGCCACCTGCCCAGCCCACACTCACTCTTAACCCAGGTTACACACGGAGAGTTTTAGAAATGTAGCAGCCGCCAATCTGATACCCAGGGCCACAGGTGAGGCTCGCTGTGCCTGCACGGCTGGGTGTTCGTGTCGTTAGCTTCTGGCTGGAGTGGAGGGGGATGAGGCCCAGTCGCTGGCCCCCATCCCAGCAGCTGTCTCCAAAGCGGAGGTCTGCCATGTAGGCCTTGCAGGTCTTGCTTCTCACTCTCCCTTCTCCCTGACACACTCTGCGTGTGACACACACTCTGCGTGTGACCACTGCTGTCACCAGAATTATCCACCTTCACGGGGCGTGTCTGAAGGAACAGGATGGTCCCCTCCTAGCCTGGTGTCCCGTGTCCCCACTGTGAACATCACGTAGGCTCTTTTCAATATCAGCTGACTGAGGACAAGATTAGGTGCCTGATCCATGGTGGAGAACTTCTAGAAGACGGGTGGAGGACTTCCAGATGATAGGTGGAGGATTTCCAGGTGATAGATGGGGAACTTCCCAGGTGATAGGTGAAGAACTTCCGGGTGATAAGTGGAGAACTTCAAGTGATAGATGGAGAAAACTTTACAGGTGATAGGTGGAGAACTTCGGGGCGACAGGTAGAGCGCTCAGGGAGGAACCCAGGGCTTCTTGGTGCTGGTTTCAGGGTCGGTTGGAATCTGCGTGGATGAGGACGGCAATGAGAGGGGGGTGAGTGTTCTCTGGTGACTCCCAGGGGGAGGCAGGCCATGCCCATTGGGGCCTCTTGCTCTCTGTGGTGGGCTCTCTGTGGTGAGTTCCCTGCGCCCAGCGCTCTCCTGCTTGCTCCTGTCCCATTCTGGGGGTCCGCCCGAGAATCTGCCATTCCGGGTCCCGTCTCATGTACCACCTCCTTTAGCCCCCGTCTCTGTGGCCTCCAGCGGTGCTCAGAGCTAGAAGGCTGGATCTGTGCCCGGCCCGATCTGTATTTTCTCCCACAGCCTGGGGACATGTGGACTCTCCCAGATCGGTGCCACACGGTGACCTGTCAGCCCGACGGCCAGACCTTGCTGACTAGTCACCGGGTCAACTGTGACCGGGGCCCCCGGCCTTCGTGTCCCAACAGCCAGGCCCCGGTGCGGGTGGAGGAGACCTGTGGGTGTCGCTGGACCTGCCCCTGTGAGTTCTTTCTTCACCTCCCCGCTGGGCTGGGAAGCTGGCCACGCAGGAAGCGAGAGCAGACGCCAGGTGCCTTTCCCAATGGAAAGCTGCTCTGCTGAGGTCAGCTGTCATACGAGAACCCTCAGGCTGGTTGGCCTGTGCTCAGGCCTGTCATCCCAGCTGCTCAGGAGGCTGGGATCTGAGGATCGCAGCGGGAGGCCAGCCCGGGCAGAAAAGTCTATGAGACTTTCCTCTGAGGCTCTTATCCCCAATTACCCACCTGAAGAGCAGAAGTGGGGCTGTGGCTCATGAGCTAGAGCACCAGCTTTGAGCAAAACAGCTCAGAGACAGCGCCCAGGCCCTGAGTTCAAGCCCCAGGACCAGCGCCCATAAATACATAACTAACACATTCTGTGGAAGTGTAGTTCCAGGGTGTGCTACCTTTTCTTGTAATATATATCTAAACCTTTTCTGGGAAGATACTGTCCAAGCCGAATCTACCTAAACCTGTATCCCTCGGTCTCTGCTCCCTGGTCTAGGGAGAGGCAGGTCCCAGGCGCTGGGGGCCTCCGAGTGGCAGCCAGTGTGGGTGTCGGGGGGAGGTGAGGCAGTGTCTAGCTGGTCCACGCGGCGGCGGCGGGCGCGGGCTGGGGTGCAAGCCCCCCATCCCCGCCCCGCTCCCGTCAGGTGTGTGCACGGGCAGCGCCACCCGCCACCTCGTGACCTTCGACGGGCAGAACTTCCAGCTGGCCGGCAGCTGCGCCTACGTGCTCTTCCAAAGCAAGGAGCAGGGCCTGGAGGTGATCGCCCGCAACGGGGCCTGCGGCTCGGCGCCCAGGCAGATGTGTGTGAAATCCATCGAGGTGAAACATGGCGGCATCTCGCTTGAGCTCCACGACAACATGGAGGTGAGGTGGGGGGCTGGGGGGGTCCCGGGCAAGGCTGCACACGGGTGCTGGGGTGAAGCTGCTTTTTCCTCCCCTTTGTTCCTATCCTGGGACTTGAACTCAGTGCTTTGTGCTCTTGTTTGGCTCTCTCTCTCTCTCTCTCTGTGTGTGTGTGTGTGTGTGTGTGTGTGTGTGTGTGTGTGTGTGTGGCTGGTTCTAGGGTTTGAACTCAGGGCCTGGGCACTGTCCCTGAGCTTTTTTTGCTTAATACTTGGGCTACAGAGCCACTTCTGGTTTTCTGATGGTTCACTGGAGATAAGACTCTCACAGACTTTCTCAGCTTTGAACCTGGATCCTCAGATCTCAGCCTCCTGAGTAGCTACGATGATAGGTGTGAACCACTGGTGCCTGGCTCACTTGGCTCCCTTGGCTTCCTTCCTTCCTTCCTTCCTTCCTTCCTTCCTTCCTTCCTTCCCTCCTTCCCTCCTTCCCTCCCTCCCTCCCTCCCTCCCTCCCTCCCTTCCTTCCTTTCTTTTCTTCTGGCACTCTACAGCTTGAGCCATACCTCCAGTTATGGATATATTTTTGCTGGATAACTGGAGATCAGAGTCTCACAGATTTGTTTGCCTGGGCTGCCTTTGAACCGTGATCCTCCGATCTCAGCCTCCTGAGTGGCTGGGATGACAGGCGGGAGCCACCAGTGCCTGGCGACACAGCTGTTTTTGTCACGTATGAGGTAGTTAGGGGCTGGACGTTCTACCATGAGCAGCCGATGGCCTTCCAAAGGAGTCGCTCACAGCATCTCATTGTCTTCTCTCTATGGTCTTGGCATGATGTCTTGTCATTTTGGGTCTACATTTGGGTGAGTGACTCAAGTTTAGGGATTCTGTGCCAGTATGTGGCTCTGGTAGAGAGCTAGGTTGGCATCAAGATGATACGTTTTTCCGAAGGGAAATAGATGTGGCTTGAATCAGGGCCTTGGGAAAATATTTTGGGTCTCAAACAAAAATGTATGACTCTTAACATTCAAACAGGGAACTGGCGGAGCGCTATAAATAAGTGGTGGATTAAATGTTTGCAGGAAAAAAAAAAAAAAGGTTACGCATGATGCCAACATTGCTCCTCGTTCATCTCCCAATCATAACCATTTCATCGCGTGAAAACAACTCCTAAGCTAGCGCGCTTTTTTCTCACTTCGTAAGAATTCCTGAATCTGAACAATAAATGGCTGACAAACCGTAGTGAGCCATATATCAACCGAATAGCTCATAGCCAAAAAGAGCTTAAAAAATATCAAAGTGATTAAAAAAAATAAAAAAAAAACCCTTCCAGAAATTTTGTTGTACAGCAAAAATTCACTGCGGATGTAAGTGCATCTCAGTGTACTCGATATGATGCATGGTCGGAGTCCCAAAGAGTGACTAGCAAGGATTTTATTTTATTTTTGGGTGCTGGTCCTGGGGTTTGAATTCAAGGCCTGGGCACTGTCCCTAAAATTTTTATTTTTTTTTTTCTGCTCAAGGCTAGCACTCCACCATTTGAGCCACAGCTCCACTTCCGGATTTTTGGTGGCTCCTTGGAGATCAGAGTCTCACAGACTTTCCTGCCCGGGCTGGCTTTGAACCTTGATCCTCAGATCTCAGCCTCCTGCGTAGCTGGGATGTCAGGCATGAGCCACTTGGTGCCTGGCCTTTTTTGGGGTTGCTTCTACTCAGGGAGTCACACAGTGTCCAGATTCCCTTTGAGCCCTGGGCTGTCAGGTTCCTGGCGAATGACTGTCTACCGGACGCTCATAGCCATCAAATGTCCAGCTCCATGCTTCCCCCTTTGGCTTTACAAGGTTTGGGGCGGAGCCTGCAGCTGGCTCAGCCAGATCTCCCGTCATCTTTGGGCAGGTGTCGGTGGACGGGAGACTGGTTCCAGCCCCGTACGTGGGTGACCACGTGGAGGTCAGCATCTACGGTGCCATTATGTACGAGGTCAGATTCAACCAGCTGGGCCACATCCTCACATTCACCCCTGACAATAACGAGTTCCAGCTGCAGCTCAGCCCGAAGACCTTTGCTTCGAAGACGTATGGTCTCTGTGGTAAGAAACCTTTCCCTCATGGTCGGTCTTCCTCACTGGGCTCCCAGCGATGCCAGATGCTTGCGTGTCTGGATGGAGTCACACGCACCTGCCCAGCAGGGGTCAGATCCTGGTGGAGGCCGGCTCTGTCCCTGGGCAGCTCCGGGCCGGCCTGTGACGCTGCCCGCCGTCTCTGTCTCCCTTGGCATCTCTAGGGATCTGTGATGGGAACGCGGCCAATGACTTCGTGCTGAAAGATGGCAGCGTCACCACAGACTGGAAGGGGCTGGTCGAGGAGTGGGCCGTGCAGCAGCCGGGGAACACCTGCCACCCCGTCCCCGAGGACGCGTGTCCCGTCTCGGATGGCTCCCGCTGCCGGCTCCTTCTCTCGCCGCTGTTCGCCGAGTGCCACCAGGTCCTCGCCCCCGCCACGTTCCACGCCATCTGCCAGCAGGACAGTTGTCGCCAGGAGCGGGTGTGCGAGGTGATCGCCTCCTACGCCCACCTCTGTCGCAGCCATGGCGTCTGTGTCGATTGGAGGACAGCCGACTTCTGTGGTGAGTCCCCACGTGCACCCCCCCCCAAAAAAACCATCCTGGACCCTGTTTTGTCCTGTCTGGGCTGCAGATCCTTGTTGTATTTTGTCAGTCGTGGGGCTTGAACTCAGGGCCTGGGCGCTGTCCCTCAGCTCTTCGGCTCAAGGTGGGCGCTCTACCACTTGAGTCACAGCGCCACTTCCTGTTTTCTGATGGTTCATTGGAGATCAGAGTCTCATGGACTTTCCTGTCCAGGGCAGGCTTTGAACTGTGATCTCCAGATTTCAGCTTCCTGAGTAGCTAGGATGACAGGCGTGAGCCACCGGTGTCCAGCCGGGCTGCAGATCCTTTATCTGCCTAATGGAGATCAATTACCCCCTTCCCCCTCCTGGTATTTCCTGTTCCCCTAGGTTCTAGTCAAGATCACATAAATGGTAGCTATGGAAGCACTTGGATGTACAGTGTCAATGTAATTCCCAGCACAATCCTTTCTATTAACATTTATTTACTTACCTATTTCTTTCTGGGGCTTGAAGTCAAGGCCCTGAACACTTGCTTAGCTTGTTTGGCTCCAGGCCGTTGCTCTACTACTTAAGCCACAGCTCCACTTCTGGCTTTTTATTTTTTGGTGATCCCTTGGAAATGAGAGTCTCATAGATTTCTGGGGGGGCTTCCAGCCCCAGTCCTCACGTCTCAGCCTCTTGAGTAGCTAGGAGGACAGGCGTGAGCCACTGGGGCTGGTGAATTCAATCTATTACTTGTTTCACAACTTGCTCACATTTGCATGATTTGTGGGCATCATGGAAGAAAGGAGTGGCCTTGTAGCTCCTTTCCTTAGGCCACTGTGGATTTCTTACCTTTTTTTTTTTTTTCATAACAGACCTGGGCTTGAACTCAGGGCCTGGGTGCCTACCTTGAGTTTCTCTGCTCAAGACTAGCGCTTTGCCACTTGAGCCAGAGCTCTAATTCCAGCTTTTGGCTGGTTCACTGGAGGTGAGAGTTTCATAGACTTGGAATCACGATCCTCAGATCTCAGCCTCCTGAATAGCTGGGATGACAGGTGTGAGCCACTGGTACCTGGCTCCTTATTTAACTTTAAGAGGTTCTTAAAGCGTCCGATGCATTTTTACTTCAAACAAAACACCACATGGTTGATAGGTAGTATGTCAGGGCAGTGGTATCTGGCTGTCAGGTAGCAGAGAAATAAAATGCGCACCCACTGATGCAGGGTGTGGTGTTTCCCCTTCATAGCTTAAGATGGAGATCTAACCCTCAGACACAGGCTTCAGCCGGCAGGATGGGGTAGGAGGGAAAAGGGACAAGTACCAATAACAGACTGGTCTGCCAGCTGGATACTACCTTCTCCTCACAGCATATTGGGCGGAACTTAAGTCACGTGACCACACTTAGTTGCAAAGGCCATTGGGAAATGTAGTCTTAACTTCAGGTAGTTGGTGTGCCCAGCGAAGCATTCTGTTTTCTAGGAAAGAAGTCGAGGTTGAACGCTGCTGGAAAACTAGCCATCTTATCTGCACCCTAGCAAATCTGTCAGGCGATCAGCTGCTCAGATCAGCTGATGGTGGCCTAACGAGAATGAGCGCCTTCTCTGTCCACAGCGATGTCCTGTCCGCCATCGAAGGTGTACAAGCACTGCGAACACAGCTGTCCCCGGCACTGCGACGGGAACTCCTCCTCCTCCTCCTGTGGCGACCATCCTGCAGAGGGCTGCTTCTGTCCCCCGAACCAGGCCTTGCTGGGTGGCAGCTGCGTGCCCGGGGAGGCCTGCACGCAGTGTGTGGGGCAGGACGGAGTCCGCCGCCAGGTAGGCGCCTGCCATCTTACCTCCTCCCATCGGGAGGCGTCCCACCGGGCTCTCCCCCCCAGCTTCTACAGCAGGAGTGGCTGCCGAAGGGGAATGGAGGGCACACGTCCGAAAGCTTTAGAGCCAGCTGGACTCTGGTTCGAGTCCTGCATCTTCCACGGATGGGCTCGTGAGCTCCAACAGCACAGTGCCGCTACCCCGTCAGCATCCCCAGGAGGGAAGGGGCACCAGCCCTCGGTCACGGCCGTCTGTCGGGTTCCTTGCTTGTGTCTTCACTCTTCATTCCCTCCCTCCGTGCTCTCCCCACGCACACGCTTACTTGTGGCCTGGCGAGACCAGCTAAGCCATGCCACAGGTGCCGGCACCGGGGCTTGAACTCAGGCCTCACACGCCGGCCTGTCGGATTCTCTCTCAAAGCTGGCTCCCTCCTCTCAGCCCCCACCCCGACGCCGGGCTTTTTGCTGGGTTCACTGGAGTTAACACTGAGTCTCTGAGCCTCGGATCTCGGCCTCCTGGGCAGCTAGTCCTGCAGGCCTGAGCCGCCAGTGCCCAAGCCTTCAACAGCCTCTTTATCGTAGGACCCTTCAGTGCTTTGAATGCACGAATGGCCACTGTGCGCGTCTACGCATGCGCGGGAGTGTGTGGCACGTGTCCGCGCATGCGTGGGCTCAGCAAGCCGGTGCCCCGGGCGGACGAGCGGCGCGGCTTGTCTGAGCATGCGCAAGCGTGTGTGTCGCGCGTGCGCATGCGCGGGCGCGGTCCGTCCGTGTCCACGCATGCGCACGTGGGTGCTGTGGTACCACGGAGCACGGCCGGGCGGAGCGGGCGCTCGCTGGGCTTCGAGGAAAGGAGGCTGGGCTCTGCGGCCATGGTGTGCGCTCCCCACGTCCCCCACGGCCGAGAGCGTTACCGGTGGACCCCGTGGCGGCCAGGTGCTTGGTCTGCCTTGCCTTTGGTGGCGTTTCCGGCTGGGTGAGTGACAGGCGTCCGCACAGCCCGCAGGCCTCCTTTCCCCGGCCTCCTTCCCCCGGCCTCCTTCCCCCGGCCTCCTTCCCCCGGCCTCCTTCCCCCGGCCTCCTTCCCCCGGCCTCCTTCCCCCGGCCTCCTTCCCCCGGCCTCCTTCCCCCGGCCTCCTTCCCCCCGGCCTCCTTCCCCCGGCCTCCTTCCCCCCGGCCTCCTTCCCCCGGCCTCCTTTCCCCCGGCCTCCTTTCCCCCGGCCTCCTTTCCCCCGGCCTCCTTTCCCCGGGCCTCCTTCCCCGGGCCTCCTTCCCCCGGCCTCCTTTCCCCCCGGCCTCCTTCCCCCGGCCTCCTTTCCCCGGGCCTCCTTCCCCCGGCCTCCTTTCCCCGGCCTCCTTTCCCCAGGCCTCCTTTCCCCAGCCTCCTTTCCCCAAGCCTCCTTTCTCCCCGCCTCTGCTTCTCGAGGCCTCCTTTCCTCGGGCCTCCTTTTTTCCCCGGCCTCCTTCCCCAGCCTCTGCTTCTCGAGGCCTCCTTTCCCCAGCCTCCTTTCCCCAGGCCTCCTTTCCCCCTGCCTCTGCTTCTCGAGGCCTCCTTTCCTCGGGCCTCCTTTTTTCCCCGGCCTCCTTCCCCCAGCCTCTGCTTCTCGAGGCCTCCTTTCCCCCGGCCTCCTTTCCCCAGGCCTCCTTTCCCCCCGGCCTCCTCACCAACTAGACAATACACGTTTGATCGTACGAGGGCATTTCATATTAAACAAAATGATCAAGGACCATGATGGTGCAGCCAGACCTTTAAAGACAGGCCAGCCTCTGCAGGGGCCGGTGGCCCACGCCTGTAATCCCGGGCACCCAGGGGGCTGAGAGCTGGGCATTGTGCCAGCCTGCGCAGACAAGTCGGTGAGACTCTGAGCTCCAAGGACCCAGCGCAAAGCTGGAAGTGGAGCTGTGGCTCAAGTGCTAGGGTGCTAGCCTGGAGCAAAGGAGATCAGGAACAGTGCTCAGGCCCGGAGTTCAAGCCCCATAACCGAGAGAAACAAAAAACACCTGGAAGTGGAGGTGTGGCTCAATTAGTAGACCACCAGAGAAAGTTAAGAGTCACGTCCATGCCCTGAGTTCAAGGCCCAGGCCCAGCACATTCTCATATTCCCCCCCCTTACACACACACACACACACACACACACACACACACACACACACACACACGAGAGAGAGAGAACGCAGCCTGCTTTAGCTATTCAGAAAATAACAGCTTAAATCGAGTGAACACAAGTGTCTTTTGCAGCCACCTGCATTTTCTGCTTTTTCTTTCAGAGCTGAGAAAGAATGCAAAAATCCACTAGGAAGGACATTTCTACTCAATGAGTTCTTAAAACTGAAAAAAAGAAAAAGAAAAAAAAAAAGAGCAAGGCCAGCAAATCTTCCTTCAGGGAAATAAACCAGAGTATAAATCTATTGTACCCTGGGAAAGGAGGAAATATTTACCCGTTTCCATGGCTCTGGAAGTGCATTTCATTTGACCAAATGTGTGCCGGGGATGCGGCCTCCGCCCGCAGCCTTGGGGGGTGGCGGTGCTGGATCTGGAGTCCTTTGCGGGGTGTCTGTCTCTCTGGGGGAGCTGCTGGGGTTCTCTGCAGGCAGCTCTGCTTCAGGATCCTGGGCCCGACCCTCCTTCCGTCTCCCCCAGGCAGACATGGATGGGATCCCCCTGGCTGGTGTTATTCCCCCCGTCCCCCTTCACTGAAGCTGGTACTCCAGCTAGATCTTGTACCTGTTTAACACCTGCAACCTGGACAGAAAACACGGCTGCAAGTCCTGTGTGGGAGCGCCCTCTGCTGCCCGTTGACTGCATAGAGCCTGTTGGGGCTTGGGGAGCTAGCTGGCCCTGGTGTGTGTGTGTGTGTGTGTGTATATGTGTGTGTGTGTTTGTGTGTGTATATATGTGTGTGTGTGTGTGTGTGTGTGTGTGTCTCTTAGAAGCCTTGTCATTCAGCCTTTTTTGAGGGTGCTGGTTCTGTACCCCGCCTTGGGCAGGCTCTGGTGCAGCTCCCTGGAATGATGGAAATGTCCGACCGGAGGACTTTGAACTATTGATTCTTTCGATACCGGAGAAAGCCACATTTCAAAAAGAAGCAGGGTGCAGTGGTGCATGCCTGTGATCTCAGCCAGGACAGGAAAGCCTCGAAGTAGACAGGTGGCAGCTCAGATGGGTGGCAGGTGGGAATCGAGACCCTGTCCTGAAAACAGACAGCGCAAAGCAGGCTTGGAGGCGTGGCTCAGCAGTGGAATGCCAGCCTAGACAGTAGGAGGCTCTTGAGTTCAAATTCTGGTACATACTGCAAATATATATATATATATATATATATATATATATATATAATTGTTATGTAATGTACACATAACAGATGGTATTGATTTATTTACCTTTAAAAATTACTATATAATTTCCATGCATGCATATAATATACTTTGGTCCTATTCACCTTCCTCTCTCCTGTTGACCTCCAACCCCACACAGTCCCCTGTTTTACATTCATTTTTTTTTTTGTGGGGGTCATGGGGTTTGAACTCAGGGCCTGGGCGCCGTCCCTGAGCTCTTTCATTCAAAGCTAGCCCTCTACCACTTTGAGCCACAGCTCCACTTCCGGTTTTCTGGTGGTTCATTGGAGATAAGAGCTGCATGGATTTCCTGTTTGAGCTGGCTTTGAACTACGATCCTAGGAGCTCAGCCTCCTGAGTAGCTAGGATTACAGGCCACGGAGGTCCAGCCCCATTTTACCTTCTTGTCATTATTTTTTTAGGTCTAGATTCCGAATATGAGAGAGAACATGGCATATTTGCCTTTCCCAAACTGGCTTTCTTAACTCAGCATGGTGATCTCCAGTTCCCATTCATTTTTTTTCCTGTAAATGGCTCAGGTTCATGCTTCTTCATGGCTGAGTAATACTCCACTGTGCTGATAGACTGCATTTTCAGCTCTGTGGCTTGTTATCTCTGTGGATGAAACACAGCTATGTTGTGGTCCATGGGGCCAGAATTCTGTGTTGAAATCATGGATCTGCCACTAGGTCAAATTAATTAACTGCTTGGTGCCTCAGTTTCCCCAAGGCTCCATTCCTTGAGCATCCCAAGTCCTCACTGCACCTCTTTTTACCCTTCAGTTCCTGGAGACCTGGGTCCCAGACCATCAGCCCTGTCAGATCTGCATGTGTCTCAGTGGCCGGGAAATCAACTGCACATCCCGGCCTTGTCCCACGGCTAGAGGTGAGTTCCCCCAGCCTGAGGCCCTGGAGAAGAAGAGCTTTCACGGGACTCAAGGGGTCTTCCTGGGGTTGAACTCAGGGCCTTGTGCGTGCTAGGCAGCTACTTTACCACCTGAGCTAGGCCTCCAGCCCTTAATGCCTTTTTTTGCCGGCTTGAACTGGGTACTGTCCCTGAGCTTTTTCCGCATTAGGCTAGCCCTCTACCACTTTGAGCCACAGCACCCACTTCCAGTTTTCTTAAAGTTCCTTGGAGATCAGAGTCTCACGGACTTTCCTGCTCAGGCTGGCTTTGAACCATGATCCCCAGATCTCAGCATCCTGAGTAGTTAAGATGACAGGCCACCAGCGCCTGGCCCCTTATTGCTTGTGTCAGGTTTGAATAGGATCTTGCTTTGTGCCAGTCTGCCTGGGCTGTCTTCCTGTGTAGCTGGGATGGCAGGTGTGCGCTGTGGTGTCCAGATTTTGATTGGTGGAGATGAGGTCACACTAACTTTTGGGCTGGTATTGAGTAGCTGGGATCACAGGCCTGACCGCTGCACCTAGGTTGGAGCTGGTTTTGTTTTTGTTTATTGGTTGAGATGGGGTCTCTCAAACTTGTTTATGCCAAGCCTGGTCCTGAGCCACATTTCCCTGGAATGTTGCTTGGATGACAGGCTTGAGCCACAACACCCGGCCCAGAAGTGATTCTTTCCCTTGCTGAGTTCTGTGCCTTGATCCTAACTTCCCTTCCCGTTTCCTGGTCTAGATCCCTCGTGGGGTTCCCAGGTAGGCCGTGTGCGGCTTTGCAGCGATGGAGGACTCTGAAAGCCCTCTGCGGGCTGACGTCCTTTATGTCTCTTAATGCTGTGTCCTTCCCCCCAGCTCCCACGTGTGGTGCCTGCGAAGTGGCCCGCCTGCGCCACAACCCCAGCCAGTGCTGCCCGGAGTATGAGTGTGGTACGTGTCCCAGCTCGCGCGCCTCCCCGGGCTCTGCTCGTGTCCCTGCCCCGGGTGCTGAAGGATGGATACGTTCTCAGGCACTGGACATGGAAGAGGGGCTGGGTGAGGGGTGACTGAATTCAGACCAAACCAAACCAACACAGAGCACATACCCAAACCAGATCAATCAACCAAACCAAAGTAGATCGAATGAAATCAAACAACCAAACCAAATCCCCAAACCCCAACAGAACAGCCAACCAAACAGATCGAATGAAATCAAACAACCAAAATGAAACAGACCAGACCAAACTAACCGAGTCAAACCAACCAATCGAATCAAACCATCCAACCAAATCAAAACCCCAAACTTCAACAGAACAGCCAAACCAAACAGATGGAACCAAATCAAACAACCAAAACAAAATAGACCAAACCAAACTAACCGAATCAAACCAACCAACTGAATCAAACCAGACAAACAAACCAAATCCCCAAACCCCAATTAGAACAGCCAACCAAACAGATCGAACTAAATCAAACAACCAAAACGAAACAGACCAGACCAAACTAACCGAGTCAAACCAATTAACTGTGTCAAACCAACCAACCGAATCCAACCAACCAACCAGATCAAAACCCCAAGCCCCAAGAGAACTGGCAAACCAAACAGATTGAACTAAATCAACCAACCAACACAAAACAGCCCAAACCAAATCAACCGAATCAAACCAACCAACCAAATGAAACCACTGAACCCAAACAGATGAAACTGAACAACCAAATCAAACAACCAAACCCAAATCATTGGAACAAAATCAACCGAACCAAACGCCTAAACCCCAATAGAACAACCAAACCAAATAGACTGAAGTAAAAATCAAATGACCAAAATAAAACAGACCAAACCAAACCAACTGAATCAAACCACCCAACCAAATCAAACCACCGAAGCCAATCAGATCAAACTGAACAACCAAATCAAACAACCAAACCTAACCCAACCCAACCCAACTGAACACCCGCCCCCCTCCAAGAAAATAGGCTTTTCTTCCTACAAACATTGTATGGTAGAGTATGAGACACAGGGCTCACAACATGAAGGTTCCCTGAAGAATAACTCTTAAGATGTGTTGGCTTTTTCCCTGGCTATAAGACCTGGGAGGCGGGGCGTGAGGATGCCCCGCCCAGGACACGTTGCTAGGGGCCTGGGGGTGGGACTCATGGTGGGATGAATGGCGGTGGCTCACCAGACGGTGCCACGTCAGAAGTCCGGCTGTGGCACAGCTGTTCAAGTGGATCTGGGGCAGGTCCGGGGATCTGGAAGGATCCACTCACCCAGGAAGTTGATGCTGATGGCAGTTGATAGAAATCAGCACAGTCTTGTGGGAGAGGCAGGGAGGTCCGAGTGGAGAAGAGCTTTGCCCGCTAGGCCTTCGGACGCGAGCAGGAGAGGGGGCTGGGGGGGTGGGTGGGGCTTCAGCTCCGCCCTCCTTTTATAGACCCATGGAAACCAGGTCTGCCAGGTGCTTTCCTTACCTTGTTTCCTGCACCCCAGAACTGACCCTACAGGGCAGGGTTCCCACCCCTACAGAAGGGGAAACTGAGGCCCAGAGCAGTCCCATGTAGCTGAGATCAGGAAATCCTAGCAGGTGATGAGAATAATCGGTGTGACTTGGATCATTGATTTACCTTCTAGTCCATGTATGTATGTATGTAACGATGTATCTATGTATTTATGTATCTATGTATCTATGAATATCTGTCTATGAATCTATCTGTTTGTCTGTCTATCCATCTATCCATGATGCTTATCTGTCTATCTGTTCATCTGTGTATCTATTTATGCATCTATGTATCTGTGTATCTATCTATGTATCTATTTATGCATCTGTGTATCTGTCTGTCTGTCTACCTATGAATCTGTCTTGTCTGTGTTTCTATCCATCTGTCTGTCTGTCTATTATGAATCTGTCTATATGTGTATCTATTTGTCTGTCCATCTGTCCATCCATCCGTCCATCCATCCATCCATCTCACTATCCATCTATGCATCTGTGAATGTATGTATCTATGCATCTATGTGTCTCTATGTGTCTATCCACTATCTATGGACTGGCCTACTTCCTCTCATGCATGAGTCTGCATGCATGCATCTATCTCCCATCCATGTGCATATATATGTATTTCCCACCTCTCTTACCATCCAACCCTCCATGTACATGTGTGCATGCGTACACATGAATATGTATCTATGTTTCTATCTTATGATCTCCAATTCCTCCATGTGCTCATGCTTGCTTGTATATATGTATCCACACCACACCATGCACATGCTGATATATGCACACATGCATGCATGCATGCGCAAGCCTTCCATGGACATATACATGTCGTGTACATGCACACACGTGCTTGTATGTATGCATTAACCTTCTATCGTGCACACACTCCTGCATGTGTGCATATACATTTGCACACAATCTGTCTCCCACTGTGCACGGGTACACACATGTAGGCATGTGTGTATGTATCTACCTATCATACATGCGTGCACACAGCTGTATATTTATCTCTCACGCATGTCCCCACGCGTGCGTACGTGTTCCGTAGCCTATCACCTTGGGGGCATGGGTATGCAGGCTCTCGCTCGCAGGTGAGGAGACCCCCCCCTGAGCTCTCCGTGACCCCTTTCCTCAGTGTGTGACCTGGTGACCTGCGACGTGCCCCCCATGCCTGCCTGTGAGGAGGGGCTCCAGCCGGTCCTGACCAACCCTGGGGAGTGCAGGCCCAGCTTCGCCTGTGGTAAGGCCTCTGTGTGTGTGTGTGTGGGGGGATTCCAGATGAATCTGCTCACGCTGCCCTTTCCCGTGTCACTGAGGACAGAGACCCCCCCCCCCCCGCGCTTATCTTCATCATTGAATCTTTTGGTGATCTTGGGATTTGAACTCGGGTCCCTGAGCTTGCCGGGCTCGTGGGCAGGTGGTGCACTGTGAGGTCCTGGGGTTGGAGATCTTTCGCGAGCCTTGGCGGGGGCGGGGGAGGGGGGCGCGTGCTCAGTACCACTGTGGACGGGACTGTCTTCCTTTCCCTCCTGGCGGGAGGACTTAGCTCTGGGGTACTGTGCGAGGCCCCGGGGGGCGTGGGCTGGCTGAGGCCCAGGCTGTTGCCCCGGGCCCCGGGGTGCCCGCGCCTTCCGCCCCACCGTCGCCCGCCCCAGGCTCTGCACGGAGCCGCAGGCCGCCCGCCCCAGGCTCTGCACGGAGCCGCAGGCCGCCCGCCCCAGGCTCTGCACGGAGCCGCAGGCCGCCCGCCGGGCCCGCGCGCCTGGGGGTCGCGCCGAGGCCCCGGGGTGACAGCTGACCTCGCGGAGGCCCTGGCTGAGCCACCCTGCACCCCGACCCCTCCCCCCCAGCCTGCAAGAAGGAGGCCTGCGGGAGCCCCACGGCCCCCTCCTGCCCGCCCCACCGCACCCCCGTGCTGCGGAGCACGCGGTGCTGCGACCGGTACGAGTGCGCCTGCAGCTGCGCCAACGCCACCGCCACGGCCAGCTGCCCGCCCGGCTACCGCGCCGCCACCGCCACCGACGACTGCGGCTGCACCAGCACCAGCTGCCTCCCCGCCAAGGTGCGCCCCGCCCCGCCCACAGGCCCGGGCCCCGCCCACAGGCCCGGGCCCCGCCCACAGGCTCCACCCACAGGCCCGGGCCCCGCCCACAGGCTCCACCCACAGGCCCAGACTCCACCCACAGGCCTGGGCTCCACCCACAGGCCCGGGCCCCGCCCACAGGCCCGGGCCCCGCCCACAGGCTCCACCCACAGGCCCGGGCTCCACCCACAGGCTCCACCCACAGGCCCGGGCTCCACCCACGGGCCCAGACTCCACCCACAGTCCCGGGCCCCGCCCACAGGCTCCACCCACAGGCCCGGGCTCCACCCACAGGCTCCACCCACAGGCCCGGGCTCCACCCACAGGCTCCACCCACAGGCCCGGGCTCCACCCACAGGCTCCGCACACAGGCCCGGGCTCCACCCACAGGCCCGGGCTCCACCCACGGGCCCGGGCTCCACTCACAGGCTCCACCCACAGGCTCCACCCACAGGCCCGGGCTCCACCCACAGGCCCGGGCCCCGCCCACAGGCCCGGGCTCCACCCACAGGCCCGGGCTCCACCCACAGGCTCCGCACACAGGCTCCACCCACAGGCCCGGGCTCCACCCACAGGCCCGGGCCCCGCCCACAGGCCCGGGCTCCACCCACAGGCCCGGGCTCCACCCACAGGCTCCGCACACAGGCTCCACCCACAGGCCCGGGCTCCACCCACGGGCCCAGCCTGCCACCGCCTCCCCATAGAGATCCTGCGTCAGCCACGCCCCCTTCCCTCCGCTCCCTCCCCTTCCTCCTTCCCTCCCCTTCCTTCCCCTCATTTCGCTCTTCCCCTCTCCTCTCCTTCTTCTCCCTCTCCGTCCTCCTTTTTCCCCTCCCTCTCCCTCCTTCCCACCTCCCCCTTCTCTCCTTCCTCTTCCTCCTCCCCTCCCTTCTCCTCTTCCATCCCTCCCTCATCCTCTCCCCTCCTCCCTTCCCATCTCCTCTCCTCCCCTCTCCTCCTTCCTCCCCTCCCCTTCCTCCTCCCCTTCCACCCCTCCCTCCTCCCCCTTCTCCCTCCTCCCCTCTCCTCCTTCCTCCCCTCCCCTCCCCTCCCTTCTCCCCTTCCATCCCTCCATCCTCCCTCTCCTCCCTTCCCATCTCCTCTCCCCTCCCCTCCCCTTCCTCCTCCCCTCCCTCTTTTTCCTCCTCCCCTTCCCTCTCCTCCCTCCCCCTCCCCCTTTTCCTTATTTATTTGTTTTACTATCTTTAAGTAGTTGCACAAAGGAGTCTCAATTCCAGATGTCAGGTTGTGGGTACAGTGCATGATCCCCACCACCCCTTCCCTCCTCCTCCCCCCCCCCTCCCCATCCCACCCCTCTCTTCAATCCTTCAAGCTCTACTTTTACCCTTGGACACATCCCTAGGATGTCTGTCCTGGCTCTCCCGCCCCTCTCCGTCCATCTGCAGGGTTTCTCTGTGTTGTTGGGCCCGCCTGGGGTGCCGGCCTCCTCCATGTGGGACTGGGCATGGTGAGGGGGTGAGGGTGACAGGTGCAGGCCATCGCACCCAGCCACCCCCCCTCCCCAAAGCAGGGAGAGCAGGCATGCTGCACAGTGCTCAGCCACTGGTTGAGATGAAGTCTCACAACGTATTTCTGATCAGACTGGCCTCACATGGTGACCCCCCCACTTCCCACCCCATCTCCACCTCCCAAGGGGCTTGGATTACAGGTTTGCACCACAGCGCCCAGCTAGGGCTGGTACCTTCACAGAGCTCAGTTCTGTGCGCAGGGCAGAGCTCCTAAGGCCACGGGAGAGTCTAACTAGAAGGCTGTCCATGTGAGGAGCCAGGCGGCTGAAAACCTTCAGAGAAAAGCTTTTTTCTGCAGACGGGGGAACAGTTTTTTCAAAAGACTTTTTTTTTGGGTGCTGGTCCTGGAGCTTGAACTCAGGACCTGGGTGCTGTCCCTGAGTTTTCATTCAAGAATGGTGCTTTACCTCTTGAGCCACAGCCCCACTTCTGGTTTTTTTCCTGGTTCATCAGAGATAAGAATCTGAGGAGTTTTCCTGCCCAGGCTTCCTTTGAACCGTGATTCTCAGATCTCAGCCTCCTGAGAAGGTGGGATTAGAGGCGTGAGCCACAGAGATGCTAGAGACTGAGGGCATGAATAATGAGAGCACATGGGAGCCTCTGGACGGCTTTGGAGTGCGTATGGGGCATTAATGTCCCTCTCCCACCCCACGGCCCATGGCCTTCCTGTGTCAGGTCTGAGGCTGGGGCGTGAGTTTGTCCCAGCTTCTCTTGTGGAACACAGAAATACAATCATGGAAGGCAGCAAGTCCAGGGGATGGAGGCCGCGTGGACGGCGAGGGTCTGCAGGGCTGGGGGCACGAAGGGAGGAGGATGAAGACGAGGGCGCATGGCCACGCCACCTGTGCTCAGCAGATGCAGCGTCTCCCACGGAGGAGACCTGTGAAGCGGCGCGTTCACTCACGGAGCCTCTGTGTCTCCAGGTCTGTGTCCACCGAGGCACCGTGTACCCCGTGGGCCAGGTCTGGGAGGAGGGCTGCACGCTGTGCACCTGCACGGATGCAGAGGACGCGGTGATGGGCCTGCGTGCGGCCCAGTGCTCCCCGAAGCCCTGCGAGGACGAGGACAGCTGCCGGCCTGTGAGTGGGGGTGGGGGGCAGAGAGGGAGGGAGGGAGGGAGGGAGAGGGAAAAAAGGAGAGGAGGGAGGGAGGGAGAGAGAGGGAGGGAGAGATGGAGGGAGATGGGGAGGGGGCAGAGAGGGCAGGAGGGAGGGAGGGAGAGAGGGAGAGGGGGAGGGAGAGAGGGCAAGGGGGAGGGAGAGATGGAGGGAGAGGAGGGAGAGAGAGTGGGAGGGGGAGGGAGAGAGGGAGGGAGTGAAGGGGAGGGAAGAAGGAGGGAGACAAAGGGGGAGGGAGAGGGGGAGGGAGGGAGGGAGAGAGCTTGCACTAACTAATAACCCCCACCTCCTAACACTTCTGCCACCTCCCATAGCTCATGAAGCTATTCATCCAGTCTGGGCATGGCGGCGCACTCCTGTAATTCTAGCTTCTTGGGAGGTGGGGGTGGGGAGAGCTCTGCCCAGGCCCAGCCTAGGCAAACGAGTGTGCCAGCGTCATCGCAGCTGGTGGTCCAGTGGGTGGTCCAGGAGGCCACTGGACACCACATACCAAGTGTTACTCATCCATGCTGCAGGGTTTTGTGGGGGGGAGTCGAAAGACAGAAAATGGAAATAAAGGGGACCACGCTGGCTGGGGGAGGGAGTGGGCGGGCGCCCGGGAGGGGGGGAGGTGGACTTCGGCGTGCAGGATGGGATGTGGGGGGGCTCTGATCAGGAATTGATGAGATGAGGTGCATCATCGTGTGCATCCATGGAGAAGCAACCGTTCCCCTCCCTGTCCCCCCCCCCCCCCCCCCCCGCTGCTCAACGCACATAGAGGCCTCAGGGGAGGCTCTAGGGGCTCCGAAAGCGTTCCTTACTCTCTCCAGGGTGCTCTGGCGCCCTCATCTCTTTCACGAGCGTCTCGGGTGTCTGGCCGGCAGTGGAGGGATGGAGATCTTGTTGTCTGGACGTATCCACAACTCTGCAGTCCCTCGCAGCTCATGCATGCGCAGTACATGCCCGGAGCTTGGGCTGCGGGAGGGCCCCGGTGACGTGGGTAGGGATGTGAGCGAGTCCCGGAGAGAGGGTGTGAACTCCCGCCGAGTCTCTGGGGGAAGGCAGTGGGGCTCCCTTAGGGGGGCGGTGCTGTGCGCCTCTGGAGTCTCTTCAGCTTTGGTTCTGCTCCTGCCTGTGCTAAAGACTCAACTGCAAGCTCCAGTCTTCCCCTGGCTCCTGAGACAATTGCATGATCCTAATGCAGTGGGCAGATGAGAGGACCTCCAAGAGGTGGCGATTTAGGCGGAGAGACTCCCAGGATGCTGGCCTTCCTGTCAGACTTCCTGGGAACAGACCTACTGTCTCCAATCACCTAACTTCCTCTCATTAGGCCCCACCTCCTGCTAGGCCCTAAGACCTCCTCACCCATGTTGCTTTAAAGAAAAAATTAAGTAGTTGTACAAAGAGGTTACAATTTCACAAGTCTGGTTATGAATATGATGCATCCTTTTTATTATCTTTTATTTTGTTATCAAGCAGTTGAACAAAGATTATTATTAATAGTAATATTAAGATTATTAGGTTATGACTACAATTGGTCAGTGTCACCTCTCCCATCCTACTTACCCTCACATTACATACCATTTTTGCTTTTATTCTATTTTATTTTCGCTGGTGGTGGGGCTTAAACTCAGAGCCTAGCTGCCATCCTTGGGCTGTTTTGTTCAAGGTGAGTGCTCTTCCACTTCAAGCCACAGCTCCGCTTCCATGTATCCCTTTTACTTTATAAAGAATGCCATGGTCTTTAAACCATGGCCAGATCTCAAGCGAGAGATCTCAGGAGGGGCCTGTCTCTACAGTGTGGTGTGCTGCAGGTTTCTTGTTGATGGCCATGACAAAATAGCCAGGGGGAAATCAGCTCAGAAGGAGGAAACGTTGATGTTTTCTCCTGGATTCAAAGGATTCAGTCCGTGGCTGGCTACACCCTTGCTTGTGGGCCTGTGGAGATGCGAACAACATGGTGGGCAGTGTGTGGTAGAGCAGAAGCAGAGGGGCAGGGGGAGCCGGGGAGGGGACAAGGCTAAGGTTTCCAGATCTCCTTTAAGCTCTCACCATGACCTAACTTCCTCTCGCTTCTCCTGTTAGGCCCCACCCCCAAAGATCTAACATCCTCCCCCTAGGCTCCTCCCCAGTGACCTAACTTCTTCCCACTAAGCCCTACCTCCTCCTGCTAGGCCCCACTCCCAGTGACATAGCTTCCTCCTGTTAGGCCCCACCTCCTGCTAGGCCCCACCCCAATGACCTACTGCCTACCGCTAGGCCCCACCTCCTGACGGTTCTATCACCTTCCATAGTGCCTCAAGGCTGGTGACTGGGCTTTCACTGTAGGGGCCAAATGGGGCTTGCTTATAGTTCACACATGGTGAGGGGTGCTGGGGTGAAGCTGTTCACCTGTGCAGGCAGACGCCCTATCAGTAGAGACCAGACCTGGGCATCCTGCACACTCTTGGTCAGCATGGTGGCCTGGATCTGACCGTGGCCAAGGTTGAGTTGGTTGGCCATGCTCTGTGAACTCTAGGCTTGCTCTCTTTTTTTTTTGTTTTTGTTTTTTGTTTTTTGTTGGGGCTTGAACTCTGGGCCTGGGCGCTGTCTCTGAGTGCTTCAGCTCAAGGCTGGCATTCTATCCCTTGAGCCACAGCTCCACTTCCAGTTTTCTGGTGGTTTACTGGAGATCAGAGTCTCACGGACTTTCCTGCCTGAGCTGGCTTTGAACCGTGATCCTCAGATCTCAGCCTCCTGAGTAGCTGGGATGACAGGCGGGAGCCACTGGCACCCAGCACTCTGGGCTCTTTTTGGAGCTCCTGTACACTGTGTTGGTTTCAATGTGGAAAGTTCCAGAGGCCTAGTGAGCCTCTGCAGCAGATGTGGGCCTGGGCCAGGGACCGTGGCTGGTGTTTTCTGACTGTCAGCACAGTCTGAGACTGGGCGACAGCAGAGATGAAGCGTCTATCCACACTGCCCACCAACCCCGGGCTCGGAGCGCGGGTGGGGACCCCCGTGTCCCGGCTGCTACCTGTGCTCCTCCTGCCTTCCAGGGCTTCTCCTACGTCCTCCATGAAGGCGAGTGCTGTGGGCGCTGCGTGCCGTCCGCCTGCGAGGTGATGGACGGCTCCCCGCGGGGTGATGCGCAGTCTTCCTGGAAGAGCGTACGTGGGGCCCCTGGGGCGGACAGTGACGCCAAGCCTGGGGTGCGGGCGGTGGTGAGATGTGGCCCTTGGCTTCTCCTCCATGCCTTTTGCTCCTCCCCGGGGAGGAGGTTAGCAAAGCTGATGGTGTTACCTGGATGCCAGCTGTGATTACCTCACACCCTCCCCCCTTGGGACTGGCTATGGCCCTCTTGCCTTTGCATACTGTGGATTTGGGGAGAAGCCCACAGCGCCCCCTCTGAAGCTCCATGAGCCTCACGGCCCAGGCCCCAGGCTTCACGTGGATTGCCACTGAAGCCTCCCTGGTGGCGGTAGGGGCCTGGAGAGGTGTCACGCAGAGCGGCGAACAGCGTCACTCTCCTGGGAGTCCGGCACCTGACTCTGTGGGTCCGGCTGGTGTGACTTGTCTTGTTTCTGGAATCTTCCATCATCTCACTCTTACCCTCTCCTTCTACCCCCCCCTTTTTTTTGGTGGGGGGTGTCAGTCGTGGGGCTTGAACTCGGGGCCTGGGCGCTGTCCCTCAGCTCTTCAGCTCAAGGCTGGCGCTCTACCACCTGAGCCACAGCGCCACTTCCGGTTTTCTGGAAATCAGAATCTCATGGGCTCTCCTGCCCGGGCTGGCTTTGAACTGCGATCCTCAGATCTCAGCCTCCCGAGGAGCTGGGATGGCAGGCGGGAGCCACCGGTGCCTGGCTCCGTCCACCCTTCCAATTCCTCCCTCTGCGACCTGCCTGCCGGCGCTCACTTGCTTGCCTGTCTCCCATTTTCCTAAACTTAAGGAGTGTAGGGGATTTTTGGTCTGGATGCCGGGATGAGGATCTTGCCTTGCCTCCTGTCCCATTCTGAGCTGGGGGACACCTCCAGGGTCAGGCGCTGGGTGAATGTGAGGTGCCCGTGTGGGCCTCCCGTGTCCAACAGGATGAGCCGAGTGACCTCTGCTGACCCTCGCAGACCCAGGGGTTTCTTCCTCAGGGACAGCCAGTGAATGACGCCTTGAGTTTTCTAGATGACGTTCCATTTCCCCTTCGGATCCATTGGTGGATCTTTCTTGTCACGTGTAATCCTCCGCCCTGCTCTGTCAGTTTTCCTGCCTCTCATCCAGAAGCAGGCGCATTCCTCTGCCCCCGAGCCCCGGAGTCAGAACCAATCAGAGGCTGCGGCCTCCGGGTGAGGGCTCTTTAAGGCTGACCCAGGCTCCCTGGGCGGCCCTTGTGGGAAGAGCTCCGTTTATCTCCCCGGGGGTGAGGCTCAGCTCCTGGATGGGTGGTCGACCACCAGGGCACAGAAGCGGCTGAGAACAGCACCCAGGCACGGGAGGGCAGGCCCCGGCCCGTGCGTCACGGTTGCCGGCCCCCGGTGCTCTGCAGGTCGGTACTCGCTGGGCCGCCCAGGAGAACCCGTGCCTCATCAACCAGTGTGTCCGCGTGAACGAGGAGGTCTTCGTGCAGCAGAGCAACGTGACCTGCCCCCCGCTGGACGTCCCTACCTGCCCCACGGGCTTCCAGCTGAGCTGCGAGACCTCAGCCTGCTGCCCCAGCTGCCACTGTGGTAAGATGCCGGGCCTGCGCCTGCCATCAGGCCCCTCTCCCCTTCTGGCTCCTGAATGCTTTAGGGAAACGGGGTGGGCAGGGTCGAAACGTTCCCATCCAAGCCAGCCA